>NW_024583007.1:162247-206985 GCF_018398535.1 Haplochromis burtoni
TCATCAACAAATACACGTTGATTACTTAATTTGATAGATTATTCATGCAGTAAAAACACTGAAACTACAATGCAATTGCATCTCTAGATGCAAAAAACCCCCCCAAAAACAAAAACGTATTTGCTAGAGTTAACTGGAAATTTTTATTTGTAACTTTACACAAATTTGGTTTTAGAAACTCCTTCATGAACTGGTTAAAACATTATATAGTTTCCCAACAGCTTGTGTCAGGACAAATGACCAAACATCCTCCAGCTTCTGTCTCCAGAGGGGCACCAGACAGGGATGCCCACTCTCCCTTTCACTGTTTACAATTTTTATTGTGCCATCAATTACACCGGCTATAGTGAGTGAAGAGTGTTGAACATAAAATCATACTTCATGGGAATTACATATTGCTTTTTCACCACTATTCACAAACCACTCTCTGTGAGGTAATTATATTAATAAACTCTTTCTCAAGAGCTTCAGATTATTTGATAAACTGGTTCAAATCTATAGTTCTTACAATGAATTGCTCCTTCCATAATCCTTCTTCCACCCCACTGTAATCTGGAGATATTAAATATTTAGGTATTAATGTTTCTCCTAGTCATGCAGATTTAACTAAATTAAACCACATTTCACTTTTGAAGAAAGTACAAGATGATCTGACTAGATGGAAGTCTCTGCTTATATCACTCACAGATAGAGTTGCTTCAATAAAAGTGATGGTTTTGCCAAGAATCAATTATTTATTCTCAGTGATCACGAGTAAACCATTGCCTAACTCGTTTGTATCTCTGGAGTCCTTTACAAAAATAAACCACTGCATTTTAGCTTAAAAACCCTGCAAAGGACCAGGGATAAAGGAAGACTAGATCTGCCTTTTACCACTATTCCATAGCTAACAGAGTACAATACATCTCAGGATGGTTAAAACATACTCTCTCAATTCAATTCACACTCCTCAGCCTCCGCTTTTTTTTTTTTTTCTTTTTTTTTGCCTGTCCCGTTTGGCTCTTTTGCCATCAGAATTGTTGTCTAAAGGCAAAGAAAGATGCCCAACGGATTTACTTTACCAAATTGACCATCCCAGCCTTGCCATAATGGTCCATTTGATTCACCTTTTATTGTTTATTTTATTTTCACTTACTGAATATGGGACAGACTTGACTGGGGGAAAGAAGGGGAGAAAGAAAGAGGGAAAGAGAAACAGCTGAGAAGAGGGACGGGGGAGAAGGGCAAAAACCAAAAACCAACAGAATGAGCAGAAAAAGAAAAAAAAGAAGAAAAAAAGAAAAAAAATGCATATATCAATCACCTGGGTCACCTGCTGAGAAAGAAAAAAGAAAACAAGCAGAAGAGAACAAGAGTAATAGAATAAACAACATCACAATGATATATGGGAATATGACAGTAAATACTAAATATTAAACATTATTGTGCAGCACATAAGATCAACAGAACACAGTGTGCTTTGAGGTAGGAGCCAAAAAGGGTGTAGTTTGTGGGTGTGATCACCCGTGTGTACACCTGTGAGCATGGACGCGCTTGTTTTTTTGTTTTTTAAAAGGTTCCTTCATGTAATGATCTGCTAGAGGGTGTGGGGGGGCCACAGCCCCGTCCTCCAGGGCATGAAGCAGGTATGGAGGAGATCAAAACTCCAGACATCCAGAGGCCCCCAGAACACAAGAGACCAAGGAAGACCAACAGAGGGGCAGCCGCGCCACTGTCCCGGAAAGAGCTGAGGAGAGTCCCAGATGAGGGCTCACTCAGCAGCCGCGGAGCAGAAGCCAGGGGGAGTTGCAGTGACGCGCCCGTGAGCTCCGCCGGCAGCCAGCTGCGCCTGAGTGACCGAGCCCCAGGCCGAGAGGCCGGGGGCACCCCACCTCCGAAGTGGCCCGAGCGAGCCCCAGGCTCCAGGCCCCGATAAGCGGCCGCCAAGGAGTGAGCCGGTGTGTACCTGGACGCCCATCCCCGGACACAAAGAACCACCAACGCACCGATGTCTGAGGGAGTCCGCCACTGGCAGGGGAAGTGGTGGTAGGGGGAGATAGGCCTCCATACCTTGGAGGGCCTAAGATGTCCCCAGAGAGGTGGCGCCTGACACCCAACCTGACATATAGACACAGAAATACAGGCACACACATATACAAACATCCATTCCCACCCTCATGCTCTCATATACACTTACTCCACACTCAACCAACGTGGAGACAGACATAAAGAGACGCTGTACACACGATCACACTCCCCAAGCGTACTCTAAACCGGGTCTAGGTACCCTTGCCCCTGGAGGGGGGAACTGCACCCAGACCCAGGTGGTGTTACCCTTTTCCCTGCGGTGGGGGGAGGCAGACCGCCCCGACTCCGCAGCAGCAGGGAGGCCCCACACTCCAGACCGCAGTCGGACGGCCAACTCCTCCTCCTAGCCCCCCCCGCTCCAGCAGGTCGCAGAGAATGGGGGTGAGAGAAGACTCCAAACCTCCCTCCACCCGCTCATTGTAGTGTTGATGCATGTGAGTTCAATTCAATTCTTTATTGCCCCACAAGGGGAAATTAGTTTAGCAGCAAGGGCAGCAATAGGAATAAACAAAATGCTAATAAAAAGCCACAAGACATTTATTTGCAATTAAGGGGACGAGTTGCAGTAGGGATAAAAGAAACCTGGAGTCTTTTTGTTTTCCTCACAGGTACTCTAAAACAACGGCCAGAGGGCAACAAGTCAAACTCACCGTGAAGTGGATGGTTAAAACAATTAACAATAAAATGAGCCTTCCTCAGCTCATGCTTGTTATAAATGGTCGAAAGCCCATCTTGCCAACACCCTGAGATTTTACTGGCAGTTTTTACAAAAAAGTCCCAACTGATTCATGTTCTTCAGAGTCATGTTAACAAACCAAGCAGTGATACAGAAAGAAATAATAGATTCAATAAAACGTTCTTTAAAAGACCTAATTTTCCTTAAAAAGAACAGTCTTTGCTGAACTTTTCTGGTAGTGGTATCAACACGAGGCTCAAAACACAGTTTGTGGTCAAGAACAACCCCTGAATACTTGTAACTCTCTACAATCTCAATATCAGCAGCTTTAATAGGAGACGAGCAGCCCTGGGGAGAAGAGGAGAGTACATCAGAAAGAACACTGTTCACTTTTACGCATTGCGACCTATTTGTCAAAAAGCCAACTGATCAAACTAGGATCAAGAAATAAAATTATTCAGTACCTTACCTGGAACAATGATAGCCTGTTTTCTAATCTTAGATACTGTCTGTAACTCTAGAGAAAGTGAAAAAATATGATGGAAAAATCCCACTCGACTGATCAGCACAAGTTTTCAGTAACTGCCCAGAAATGTTGTGAGGTCCAGGACTCTTAATCTTAGTGTGTCTAAAGAGATTAGCTGCCCCTCTCTCATCAATAAAAAATGATGGGGAAGTGGTAGTCTCTTCTCGTCTGCATAGAACAATCAAGATTTTCAAAACGAAGATTAAAAACTGTTAAGCCAAACGTTTATCGGAGGTAAACCCATCTAAAGATATGTTACAGTTACCCTTAGTTTGTAGCCCATGTCATGGAGAGAGAGACTGCAAGTTGCGTGTCACTTTAAAGATGGCGTCGACATCAGCTTTGGGATGGATTTAAACAACAGTGACAAATATCTGAGGGAATTCCCTCTGTAAAGAAAATGGCCTGACAGATATTGACAGCTCATTGTCGGGAAGACACAACCGTTCACGCACAGTAAAATTATTACACCAGCCATGGTTGATATATAAACATAGCCCTCCTCCATGAAATTTATGTGTTAGTCCACAGTTCCCATCCAACTGGACAAGGGCTCCAAAGCTGCTAATTTGTAGCAAAGTGTCACTGTCCAGATTGGTCAGACACGTCTCAGTAAACGACATAAGACAAGCCTCTCTGTATTCTTGAAGATGAAGTACATTCCCCATCAATCTTGTTCCTAGAAGACTGGACATTAGTCAGAATCATAGAAGGCAGAGTAACACGATTCTTCCTCCAAGGTTTTCTTAGACGCTGACACACACTGCCTTTCTTCCCATGTTTCCTTGAAACCTCAAGGCTTTTCAAAGTTTGTTCTTGACCAGGCATGAGAAACAAATCAGGGAAGCAATCCGTTCCCTCACAAAGTTAAAAATTTGGTTAAAAACTAAGTTAGAAAACACAAAAAAATGCCTGCTGCAGGTCGCCAGAAGAGAAGTGCCCCTAAGGTCTTAATTAATACACACACATTACACATACACATTATTAGATACTTACATGGAATCATGGAAGACAAGCACAATCCCACGCACAAATGTACAAACATTCACTATCACACTATCTTGATTGACTGACTCCAAACATATTGTATTATTAGCACTGTGTGCTGTTTAATAACATTTAATATTTGTTATTTACTGTTAGCTAAATTAATTATTAATTATTAATGCATATGTCAGTTGTTTCTGTGTTTTTTCTGCTGTGTTGGTTGTTTTTTTTTGTTTTTTTTTCCCCAGCAGGGACTGAAGCTGTGTTTCTGTTAACTTTCTTCCCAACTTCTCTTTCTTTCTTCTTTTTTCATTTCTGTCCCATGGTCTTGTCCATTGTGATTGTTATAACTGAAAATAAAACATCCTAGTAAAGATCTAATCTAATAAAATATGGCTATAAAGTGAGCCATTTTGCAAATGCTATATGGGTCCACTTGGGAAAGTAAATCTGTTGGGCATTTTTGGCCTTTAGACAACAATTCTGCTGTCCTGCTGGACAGGCAAGCAAAAACAATTGTTTTTTTTTGTTTATTTTACTTTAGTGCAGTTCAGCTGGGTTAAGTGATGGATGGAAAGAAATTTTACTGCAGCCATAGAAACAGTTCACAGGAAGGCGGAAAGGAGTTTCACTGGATCATAACAGTAAAATATAAGAAAGTACCAATTCTATGCAGATTCAATAGAAAGAATTTGCCCACTGTGTGCACACTGCTGAGGCAAAAACAAAGCTAATTTCAAGTAATTTCTGCTCTGTTTCAATGAAAAAATACCTGTTTTATTGAGGAACAATAACTGGGGCTTACCTCTAAACACTCAACATGAGGACTGAATGAAGAGTTTTAGGACAGCCAAAGTTTTGGCGCTTAACTCACAGCTTTGAGCATCCATGCAAAGTGTTGATTCTAAAAATAAACTCCAAATACCAGCTATAACAACCGTAATGGGCAGGATTTTTTTTCAGCATTAGATGTGTGCTGAAAAAGACTTTAATTCACATTTAAATATTCTCCTCCTGAAAGTAAAACAAATACATAAGTCAGAAGGCCAGCTGCAAATTATTCCTGTTCACAACTGTCAGCCACAAACTGACGCTGTGCCTCGTCAGTAAATCCAGCAGCATTTTAACGTTAAAAGAACTCTTTCGGCTGCTGCAAACATTAGTAAATCTGACCCTACGTTTTCCTTGTTTTTTATAATTCGAGTCGTTATAATAAAGGCTTATTTGCCACAGGCCATTCTTGTTTATATGACAAACAAGCCACTTTTAACACTGAGAGGGCAGGGAAGCTGGAGGATCTTCCTACACCCCTGTTTCTTGCACCATGTCTGGGTTAGGAGTTGGCTGCATTCCAGAGTCACTGCTGGCTCTGGGGGCATCTTTTTGTCTGTACTTCAGATGTTTGGGTGGCTGTGAATGTGTGCGCATGCGTGCATGTATGGTTAGGCCTTGGTCTGAGGTTTGCTGAGACTTGGTCACTTTGGGACATTGTTATTGTGGGTGGGGGTTCCCCTCCCTGCCACTCCCCACTGGTTGTTTGTCTGGGGCTGAGGTGGCTGGCCTCTGCTGGGGTCGGCTGCCTACTGCATCTGACTCTCTGGTACTCTTGACCTTGGGTTATGGGACCGCCGTCTGGAGCTGCCCTCTTCCCTCTCTTGGGGTGGATGCACGATTGTCATTGAGATGTCGAGGAGAGAAGGTCGCTTCACAATCAGAATGCAGAGAAGGAGAAACGGATTGTCCTCATGGAAGCGGGCAGTTGCAGTCTGACACATACAGGATTAATGATGCATTGAATTGTGAAAGGACCCAGAAAACAGGGTGTCAGCTTTCTAGAAATACATTTCAAAGGAACAGTTGCAGAGGACAGCCACACCTTTTGTCCCATGGTGTATAGAGGAGTGGGAGATCTCCTCCAATCTGCCGTACAGCAAGCTTGTGTTGTAGTCTGAAGTATCGCCACCTTGGTCTGGCGCCAAATCCTGCTGCTGCGGTGCAGTTGGTCCTGGAAGCAGGATTAACCGAAACCAAACAGCAGAGCACGGATTCCAGTTGTTGGTTTGTCCTCTCAGTTTGCCCATTAGACTGCGAGTGATAGCCCAAGGAGAGGCTCACCCCCACCCCAAAGCTGTGCAAAACCCGCTTCCACACACACGACACAAACTGAGGCCGTCATCAACAAGTAAGAGAGCAGTCTCAAGGGCAGAAGGGACTTTAGGCAAGGGAACAAAATGGTCAGCCTTAGAGAATCTGTCCACGATGGTAAGGATGACCAAGTGACCAGAGGAACGCGGCAGCCCCATGACAAAGTTCAAAGCGACCAAGGGCAAAAGCAAAAGCCTAGAAGTCACCTGGTGACTGCTTTTAGAACGCGCACAAACGCGCACAACATACTCATGTGCATCCCCCTCCAACAAAGGCCATCAAAAGGACAGTTTCAACAAAGACACCATACGACGAATACCAGGGTGACAGGCGAAGTGCGCAGTGTGCAGCCAATGCAGGACACACGGGCGCACGGTGGACGGAATAAATAGCTTACCCGGAGGTCCCGATCCCTGATTTCCCATACCAAGGCCCCCACCAAACAGGAGGGGGAACAATTGTGCCCACGTCTGAGGCCTCAGCTTCCGAGGAGAATTGGCGCAACAACGCATCTGCCTTCATGTTATGGGAGCCCAGACGGAAGGAAATCATAAAGTTAAAGCGGCTAAAAAACAACTGCCACCTGGTTTGCCTGGAATTAAGCCGCTTCATGCTTCGAATGTAGACGAGATTCCTATGATCGGTCCAAATCACAAACGGATGTTCTGCTCCCTCGCGCCAGTGGTGCAACTCCTCCAAGACCAACTTAAGAGCTGGAATTTTGCAGTTACTGTAATTTCTCTTGGCAGAACTAAACCGCGGAGAGAAAAAAAGCGCACATCGTCCGGCGAAATTTGAGACAGCACAGCTCCTGCGCCCGCATCTGAAGCGTCAGCTTCAACAACAAACTGCCTGGACACATCGGGGTGGGTGAGGACAGAAGCGGAGCAAAATAGCTCCTTAAGTCATGAAAAAGCTTGTTCGGTTTCCGGTGTCCACTGAAAACCATGAATGGGGATGTCAAACTAGTGAGCGGAAGCACAACGCAACTGAAATTCTTAATGAACCGCTGATAAAAATTAGCGAATCCCAGAAACCTCTGTAATTGCTTGTGTGTGGAAGAGGTCGGCCAACTCACAATGGCTTACAGGGGTCAGCTCAAAGCCACTGTCCCTTTTCTAGTATGTAACCCAAAAAGGACACTGACTCGGCATGGAAGACACATAACTCAGCTTTCACAAAGAGCTTATTTTCCAGAAACCACTGTAACACACAGCGCACCTGCTGTACGAGATCATCTAGTGATCTGGAAAAAATTAGAATGTCGTCCAGATATGCAAAGACGAAGCGGTTCAAAAAGTCCTGCAACACATCATTGATCAGAGCCTGAAACACTGCAGGCGCATTGGTCAGTCCAAGGTCCAACTTAGTGAAAACAATCGCTTTCTGTAACGGGGCAAAGGCGGAAGAAATTAGTGGAAGGGCATATTTATTCCTTACAGTGATGTTATTAAGTCCGCGTCAGTCAACACAAGGTCTGAGGGATCCGTCCTTTTTCCCTACAAAAAAGAAACCCCCAGCCACGGGTGAAGAGGATGGCCGAATCAAGCCTGCCTCCAGTGACTCTGTAATATACGCTTCCATGGCAGCCCTCTCCGGCCCAGAGAGATTGCACAGCTCTGGCAACAGTTCAATAGAACAGTCATACGGCCGGTGAGGAGGCAGAGGCAGAGTGCAACGTTTGCTGAAAACTGGCCTCAGATCATGGTACACCTCCGGCACAGACGACAGGTCCCAATCTTCTTGTGTCAATTCGGGACCACTGGCCACCGAAGGAGGTAAAGCAGACTGTAAACAATGTGACAAACAATGGCTACTCCAACTCTCTGTACGACAGGTGGCCCAGTTGATATGAGGATTGTGGCGCTCGAACCAAGGATAACCCAAGACGACGGGGGAGTCAGGGGACGCGAAAACAAAAAAACAGAGAAATGTAGGATGATTGCCCAAGAGAATTAATGAGAAAGGTTCCGTTTCATGGGTGACCAACGGCAGGGTCTGACCATTGACGGCAATAACCAAAACGGGGACCTTTAGAAGCCGTGTTTCAATACCAGTGTTGTACCAGACCGTTGTTGATCAAGTTCTGTTCAGCCCCAGAGTCTAAAAGAGCTCGAGTAGAGTAGGTCTTGGTGTATTTATACAAGATAGCGGAGAGCTGCATGTGGGGAACCTGTGACCAAGAAGAGGTGCCACCCACTAGTACCCCCGCAGTTACTGATGGGCCTCGCCCTTTAACCGAAGCTGGTAGGTAGATACAAAGTGGCCTGACTGACCACAATACAAGCATAGCCGCAAACATAGTCTCTGACGCTCCTCAGGGGCAAGTCTCCTCAGAGACTTGCCCCTGAGGAACCCAACTGCTTCGGTTCCTCAGCATTATTCCCAGGAGGTGACCATGCTTGGACCGGGATGGAGTGAAGGTTGAGCAACCGTGGGCATCCCCCGTAAATGGTACTAGGGGCATCCCCCGTAAATGGTACTAAGGCCGGAGGAGCAGGGTCGTGAGTCGAACCGGCATTCTGGTTCGGGTGGAGGGGGCGAAGGACCGGTAGTCAAGGGTGGAATGAGTCGGGCTAGTGTTTCCTGAATAGCCATCAGGGTATCATTAACCCGACCAGCCCACTGTTCTGACTCACGGAACTGATGGGTCAAGCTCAACAGAGATTCCTCGTGTCTCTGGAGCTCGTCACTAGGAACCCGATGTGTGCGCTCTGCAGAGTCCATAGAATTGTCGGAATATTCTGTTAGGCTGAACGAGCGGACTCTATGGCAGAACACACAGAAACGCAGGGAATGCAGAGTGCTCTTTATTTACAAGGCCCGGATTATTTACACAGGGTGAGAGGTTGTGTACAGTGACAAATAAACTGAGGGAAACCAGGGAAGGGAGCTGACACGAACTCAGAGTGAATGGGGAAATCAGCGCACGCAGGATGCAGAGGTAAAGATGAAGTTGCTCTCTGTAGTGATCCTGGAAATACGGCTTCACCAGCAGAAGACAGGCAAGCAGTTGACGGCAGTCAGGGAGGCGACAATATTCCAACACCAGACGTCTGTCACACTGCTCCTAAAAAACGCTCCATCAAATGACGTCTGATGTACGTCTGATGTTGGTATGCCAACATCCTACCTGTGCTGAAAAAGGAAGCAAACCCATGACACCACACCAGAGAAACACCACCTAATAATATTCCCATATTTGGAATACTGTGTGGAAGTCTTGGGAAATACATACAAAACTTCACTTCAACCAAGGGCGTAGATTTGGTTTTGGCATTGGTGGAGACGAATGATTCAACCACCAAACCCTGCCCCGTTTCTTTTTTTTTTCTTTTCTTTTTTTCCCTTTTTGTCTTTGCTTCTTGATAAAAAATAAAAATAAAAAAAGGGAGAAATATACTTGCATACATATGCTTTTCTACATGTTTTTAAACCATTTAAAATTACAATTCATAGTTCTATATGTGAATTATATCATGTTAAACTACTATTAAACAAATGACTAAGTATTTTAGACTTTATTTTACTTCAGCCATCAGGTATCATACAAAAATAGCTTCAAATACAGTAATGAACCACCAAGTCATCATCCAGTTTCACCTGTGATCTTGTATCACCATTGCTCTCTGAGCTTTGTGTTGGTTCTTCTGTCACCTGACAAATAGGACATACATGACAATAAGAATAAAATGTGTAGCTGCTTCAGTGTTTCTGTCAATTATATTTGCAAAATTATGACTACCTCATGATATTTTGTCTCAAAAACTAACCATATGAATATGTCAGTGCCGTTAGGATGAAATTATTGTGTCACCAACATTTTAATGTTAGACATATACAGGGAGTGCAGAATTATTAGGCAAGTTGTATTTTTGAGGAATAATTTTATTATTGAACAACAACCATGTTCTCAATGAACCCAAACTCATTAATATCAAAGCTGAATGTTTTTGGAAGTAGTTTTTAGTTTGTTTTTAGTTTTAGCTATTTTAGGGGGATATCTGTGTGTGCAGGTGACTATTACTGTGCATAATTATTAGGCAACTTAACAAAAAACAAATATATACCCATTTCAATTATTTATTTTTACCAGTGAAACCAATATAACATCTCCACATTCACAAATATACATTTCTGACATTCAAAAACAAAACAAAAACAAATCAGCGACCAATATAGCCACCTTTCTTTGCAAGGACACTCAAAAGCCTGCCATCCATGGATTCTGTCAGTGTTTTGATCTGTTCACCATCAACATTGCGTGCAGCAGCAACCACAGCCTCCCAGACACTGTTCAGAGAGGTGTACTGTTTTCCCTCCTTGTAAATCTCACATTTGATGATGGACCACAGGTTCTCAATGGGGTTCAGATCAGGTGAACAAGGTGGCCATGTCATTAGTTTTTCTTCTTTTATACCCTTTCTTGCCAGCCACGCTGTGGAGTACTTGGACGCGTGTGATGGAGCATTGTCCTGCATGAAAATCATGTTTTTCTTGAAGGATGCAGACTTCTTCCTGTACCACTGCTTGAAGAAGGTGTCTTCCAGAAACTGGCAGTAGGACTGGGAGTTGAGCTTGACTCCATCCTCAACCCGAAAAGGCCCCACAAGCTCATCTTTGATGATACCAGCCCAAACCAGTACTCCACCTCCACCTTGCTGGCGTCTGAGTCGGACTGGAGCTCTCTGCCCTTTACCAATCCAGCCACGGGCCCATCCATCTGGCCCATCAAGACTCACTCTCATTTCATCAGTCCATAAAACCTTAGAAAAACCAGTCTTGAGATATTTCTTGGCCCAGTCTTGACGTTTCAGCTTGTGTGTCTTGTTCAGTGGTGGTCGTCTTTCAGCCTTTCTTACCTTGGCCATGTCTCTGAGTATTGCACACCTTGTGCTTTTGGGCACTCCAGTGATGTTGCAGCTCTGAAATATGGCCAAACTGGTGGCAAGTGGCATCTTGGCAGCTGCACGCTTGACTTTTCTCAGTTCATGGGCAGTTATTTTGCGCCTTGGTTTTTCCACACGCTTCTTGCGACCCTGTTGACTATTTTGAATGAAACGCTTGATTGTTCGATGATCACGCTTCAGAAGCTTTGCAATTTTGAGACTGCTGCACCCAAGATATCTCACTATTTTTGACTTTTCTGAGCCTGTCAAGTCCTTCTTTTGACCCATTTTGCCAAAGGAAAGGGCGTTGCCTAATAATTATGCACACCTGATATAGGGTGTTGATGTCATTAGACCACACCCCTTCTCATTACAGAGATGCACATCACCTAATATGCTTAATTGGTAGTAGGCTTTCGAGCCTATACAGCTTGGAGTAAGACAACATGCATGAAGAGGATGATGTGGACAAAATACTCATTTGCCTAATAATTCTGCACACTCCCTGTAATTTTAACAGCCTCTGTAAACTAATATCCTGGCTTGTTCAAGGCTGCCGTTTTCTCTGACATTTTCAATCAAAATTAGAAATGCTAGGAGACTGAGATAACTAATAGTGCTGCCTGATGTGCAGTTAGTTTCCAAAACACGTTATTTATGGTTACATACAATTTCAGACTGATGTGGGCCAAACCCTAGCATAGCCTGTAACGTTATTATGACGGACACATTTTATAAGTGAACTTGACTTTAAGTGACTTACAGGTTTCTTTGAAAAATACTTTATTATATCCAGGTTCTTCTTTTTGCTTCCATCCTCCTCTCCTCCTCCGGGTACTCGCAGCGCAGGCTTGCCGCTGCTAAAACTAAACAGAGCTCCCTGAAAGGCACAGCCAATAACATTGGCCATATTTGTCACATGAGGTAGGACTCCAGTAGAGAGCGTAACTCTTTCTGCACCGCTAGGTGAATGAGACGTTGACAGATCGGGTTTTTTTTCTTTCTTTACTCAAAGAGATCAAATTATTGGTGGGGACAATTCAATAATCACTGGATATTGGTGGGGACATGTCCCTTCCGTCCATGCCAAATCTACGCCTTTGACTTCAACCATTATGTAAAATTTTGAAAAAAGCAACCAAGATTATTACTACAGCAGGATTTACAGACCACACTAACATTTTTTGAACATGTTCTAGAAATTAAAAATCCTGAAGTTTATGGATCTTATAAAATATAAAAAACTGCAAAAATTATGTACAAAGCCAGATACAATATGTTACCAGGAAATGTACAAAGGATGTTTTTTGACAGAGAAGGGGACTATGATTTGAGGGGAAAATTAAATTTGAAGACTCTTAAGCACGGACAAGGGTTAAAATGGTAATACAAAAGGTAATACCATTTGTGGGGTACAACTGTGGAACAGTTTTCCTGTGGACCTACAGCAATGTTCAAGCATTATTCAGTTCATAAAGATCTTTCGAAAACTGCTTTTGGAAAAATATGAAGCTGATAAAGTTGATGACTGACAGTATATATAAATCTGCCCAATTGTATCTGAATTATATCTATCACTGTAGCTATGGTTATACATGTCCTTGATTCCTTGTTTATTGTGTGGGGTAAGTGATAAGGGGAAGTTGGTTTAACACTTTTATTTGTTTTTGTTTGAGCACATACATTTGTATTGTCGTTAACAACGTGAATACTAAAAATAAACAAAACCGTTAGCAAGAGGAAGGTACAGATGGTCTACAGCGCTCAAAGCACTCAGACCATGATTCTGCCATTGAAATAACAGGACAGGTTATTAAAAAAACAAACAAACAAAAACGTTTACAAGTGAGATGCACGTTTTGTGGTCTATCTTCTGCACATTGTAGTTTCAACACAGCGTCATATTGGGTTTACGAGTGTCGTTCCAATTCTCAACACACGGCTCTTCTCTTTTCCTAAGTCATTAGATTTTTCTCCTACTGAATTTTAGGTGAAAAAGTCACCAAGGTCAGGAATCCGGTCGTTAAGTGATGACGTGACGAATCCTACTTCCGGGCCTAAGTAGTCTGCGTTTAATGTTTTGTATTTTCTTCTATTTAATCTCAAAAAGCTCCTAAAACACTGAAACTCTCCACATCTCTCTTGTACACTCAGGAACTGTTATCTTGTACTCCAGGGTTTACTATTCGTATTATTAGATTGGACCCTTTCTTTTTTCTTTTTGTACACCCACTGGTACTCCTATAATTATGAGGTGGGAGTGTATGTTTCATATTGTTTTATGTTCTTCAAAAAGAAAACGGCATATTGTTCAATTTGTCTTTTGTAAAAATGGATGCAGAAAACTTTAATAAAAATATCTGAGGAAGGAAAAAAACTCCTAAAACAGTCAGTGATCACTGTTGACCTCCCTCGGCTTTTATTACCGCTAATCATTTATTTAAGCTCAGTTTTAAAACCTTAGGATGTAACTACAGCCCAGCCCATGCAGCAGTATAATAATAATAATAATGGATTGGATTTATATAGCGCTTTTCAAGGCACCCAAAGCACTTTACAATGCCACTATGCATTCACTCTTGCATTCATACACTGGTGGAGGCAAGCTACGGTTGTAGCCACAATTGCCCTGGGGCAGACTGACAGAAGCGAGGCTGCCATCGGCCCCTCTGGCCAACACCAGTAGGTAGTAGGGTAAGTGTCTTGCCCAAGGACACAACGACCAGGACAGAGAGCCCGGGGGTTGAACCGGCGACCTTCCGGTTACAGATGCGCTTCCCAACTGAGCCATACCCCGAGTATATGAATGACTAACCTCGTATTGTGGATGGATCATCTCAGTTGTTCTCCTGGCTAAAGTTTGGTCCTTTTACAGCATCCTGCCATGGGATTACATTTGTTCCTGACCACTGAGAACACTCACGTTAACTTTTATCGAGTGGGAAAAAAAGTTAGCTTGTTTATATTATGCTAACGTAGCTGTGTCGCTAGCGGTCACGTAGCACATCATTATATACCAGCTACCCAAACTTCAGTAACCCTACAAACGTCACTGCTGTTTAGTTTTCGGTCTTCATTTATGTTGGAAGTGATAACAGAGCTGTACGTTTTAATTTGTTTCCAAAACCCCGCAGTCAGGACATGCTATATTGTATTTAGATAGAAGCTAGCGAGCTAACTTCCTGCTAACTTCTAACTCCGTTAAATGTGTCATAAATTCTGTTTTCATGGATGCCTGGATGTTAAACTCAATTGTTACACCTGGTAGAGCAGAACGCAGATCATTTTATTAAAGATGAAAGACTTTAGACAGTTTTTCAACTCTCAGTAATGCCATAGTGATCGTTTGATATATGGACCTGCAGCGGAGTTTAGGCCCAGACACGGCTAGTGACATCAGACTTAACGACCGGATAGTAGCTAGGAAATGCTTTTGGAACGTACCCTGTTAGGGTTAGCTTCACCCTAATGAAAAATGGCTCTGCGCTGCCAGCTACTGCGGTTCTTTTCCGTGTCCAGCATGTGGTGCTAAAGTGCCATAAAAGGCAAAGAGGGTCTGGCATGCAGCTCGTGCCTTTGCGCCGGTATCAGAGCTCAGCATAGTTGCAGACGGTCAGGAGTCATGGATATCAGCCACATAAACACACGTATTAAATCGTTCCATTTTTGTCAAAACTTCTTAGTTTTGACCCGTTAATATGGCCCGTTGTCTTTAAGGAAATTCTTTAACCAGCAGGAGTGAGGACTGTTAAGAAGCACAGCGTACGTTTGAGTGGAGTGGGGATGCAGAGATTCCCAGTCTCTCCTCGCATGAATCCCAGCAGGCAGTGCAGAGGAAATACAAATGTGACCACCCACCTATGAGAAGGAAGTGCAGTGTGTTGCAGTAGCTGGCCTGTGTGCCTCCAGTGTTTCACAGCAGCATCATGGCTGAAGATAAAACAGCGTGGTTTCTACATCATGGCTTCCTTTATAAAGCAGGAAACCAAATCCGGTTTTATTAAATAAAAAAAATTAAAAAAAAGAAACTCGTAAAAAAAAGAACAGGAAACAAAAAAAAACAATTCACAAATAAACAAGCTAATCAATTAGCAGGTGAATGGTTAATTGGCTAGGACACAGCCCAAATAGGTTCTGGACTGAACCACTACAGATAAAAAAGGGGGAGTGGGGGGGAGAGGGAATTACCCACATGTCCAAAAGTAATCCATACTCAAAATTACACAGAAAAATGCAAACAGGTTAATATAATTTTTATTTAAATACAAACTGTTTGGTATTTTTGCAATGGCCTTGATGAAGGCCACAAGCCAAACTGCGTTGGTCACCTAATAAATTTGTTCCCCAATACTTTAAGTGTCACTGGAGTTTTCACATCATCAGATCTAGGAGTAGGTGAAGTTGTGCCAGAAAATTTTGTTCCCTTTTAGTTGAAGATAGTTCTTTTGTTATTAGCTCAACTCTGGAGACACATGTAAAGCTTTTTTTCCCCTTCTTTTTTTAATCATAACTATACTTTAAAATCAAAAAACAAATTTAAATTAGCTTTAGCAGTAACTATTGGGTAAGCTTTCTGTGGCAGTGATCTACCATTATTTTTGTAAATTAAAAAAAAAATTAAGGAGTGGGACAATGCTCTGAGGAAAAAAAATACAGCATTTTCTGAGAGAAATGTCAAAATGTGCTAAAGTCAGACAAAACTGACAAAACCAGAAATGATGAGGTCTAAGACGGTCACGGCCACATGAAGTTATGAGTTACTAAGGTTGTAACCAGCAAGATCCCAAACACTGGTCCTTAGATTTGTGGTTCCAAATAAATAAATAACATCACATCATGCACCAGGCTCTTGTGAACAGGCCAGATTCTCACCTATGTCTCCACAGGTGCTTCTGATACATAACTCTGGGATAAAATCACAAGTCCTTTTTAACTGAGGATTCCAATTTCAAATTAGAATTGGATTGGAGAACACAGGGTAAACAGCCGGCTGTGATATATTTTGGTTTGTCTATAACAAAAAAATAAATAAATCTGTTTTTCATTGCATTTCACAGATGTTATAATTTCAGGATGATTTAGTTTTTTCCTGTACATTTGTAGCCATGGGATATTTTAACAATCTGTCTGCTTTAGTAAAGTAATAACATTTTCTGTGGCTTAACAACAGGACTGAAACAACACAGCACATAAGTTGTATGACATGCTGTTGGATGTGTCGTTGCCAAAGTAGCCCAGTTTTCTACACACAGAACAAAACGGTTACATTTTCTCAACAGGACTTTTACTGCAGTAACCAGAGAAACTTACCACATCCACGTGCCAACATGTTACACTGTTTACCAACCAATCAAATGTTTTTCTATCCCATTTCACATTCTTTCTGAATTTCATCATCAATCAGTATCATCATCACAGCTTGGAATTAAACACAATCATTTGATTCAGCTTTTTTTTTTTTTTTTTTAGTAACGGTCCTAATGAAAGTAAGGATACACTGAGTTACTAGTGTGTTTGCCTTGCTCAGGGGCCCACCTTAGGGCAGGATGTCAGGCTCAGCTGACTGATGCCCTTTCATTATTGCACTGCTTGCTGCATCTTCCACAGTAGTGCAACAGGGAAAGAGTGTCAAGCAGAGAGCATCCTGTCGCTGCCATGCCGAAAGCCAAAGGGCAAAGTGAAGAGGAGGATTTCCTCTTCATCAGGCTGTGAGTAAATCTCCTGTGCACACATCATGAACTAACTTTAGCCTTTGTGTTGTGCTACCAGAGACATAAACATTCACAAAATACTGCAGCAAAAAGCTGAGGACACGTGTAACTGCACACACAAGCATAACAGGGGAAATGTACTCTTGCCAAGTGAGAATCATGTAGGAGCAGAACGCTTTCATACGTGCACTGATGAGTGTCAGCAACAAGCCTCAGAGTTTAGAATGAAGTGGCAGTGTCCACAAGACCAGCTGTCAGACATGGACTGCTCCCCTGCTTCATTTGTATCCATTTCAACCCAAACAGTGAGCACAGCAATGATTTCAGTCACTGATGAGATATTTCTTCTCTCAAGAGCTTTTTATCAGTCTGATATTTAAAGGGTCAGTTCATGCCAAAATATAAACATTCAACATATCTACAGTGTTATTTTTGTCCAGGTTTTGTAACAACCCTCTTAAAGGTTACTGCATCCACACTCACACAATGCTATGACATCTTATTTCTGTGGATTTGTCCATGGTAAGGTCTCAGATGTTGCACAATATCTTTAAAATTAGAAACATCCTGTCTCTGAGTGATGCTGAAAAACTAGTTCATGCATTTATTACTTCTAGGCTGGACTACTATAATTCGTTATTATCGGTATGTCCTAAAAACTCCCTGAAAAGCCTTCCGTTGATCCAAAATGCTGCATCTAGTATAAAGACACGGACTAGAAAGAAAGAGCATATTTCTCTCTATTCAGTCTACAATTTAAAATCCTCCTTACATGCAAGGTATTGAATAATCAGGTCCCATCTTATCTTAAAGACTATATAGTACCATATCTCCCCAAGAGAACACTTCAATCTCGGACTGCAGATCCCAGATGTGATCCTGAGGCCATTGAGTGTAGACTCTTCATCGATTGACTGGGTCTAGAACTACTGTGCATAAAATTTATGACTAAAGTCTTTCACATAGGAAAGCAGTGGCAAAGAACAGTTGCTGGAATTCTTTTTTTTTTTTTTATAAATTTATACAGCACCTAATCATAACATCAGTTGCGTCAAGGCATTGAGGCAACCTATTGTAAGGTAGACCCTACAGTAATACATACAGAAAACACCCAACAATCATATGACCCCCTATGAGCAAGCTCTTTGGCGAAAGTGAGAAGCCTTATCTTAAAAGTGGAGATAGTGTCTGTCTGATTCCATAGAAGAAGGGCCTGAAAACTGAAGGCTTTGCTTCCCATTCTACTTTTAAATACTCTAGGGAAAAACAAGTATGCCTGCAGTGCGAGAGCAAAATGCTCTAATGGGGTGATACGGTACGATAAGGTCATTAAGATAAGATGGGCCCTTTGCTGGAAATCTATATTGTGACATAGGGAACGCAAAGAAATATAAACAGCTAAAACAAACTACAGACAGTTGCAGCACACAAATTTTCCTCATGCTATGCTTAGACTGGCTGTGACCAGAGCAGCAAACAGGTGTGACCTTCCTGTGTTTTTCTTAAGGAAAACACCTTTTCCAAGGAGATTTTCCAACTGAGTGTTAGGCAGCTGGAGGTTTCCTCACTCCCAGGAGGGTCAGTGGTGCTCCAATCGGGGCTTGCAATTTTAACGTATCACCTTTCCTTTTCATTTGTGGCATGGCCAGGACATCTGTCTGCCTCAAGTACATCTGCTGACATTGCAACTGTTTTGATAACTTCCACTGTGGGAAGCTCCCCATGCAAGATGAGTTTTTCTTCTTTAAAAAGATTGACAAAAGTACTCTTACCCCTCTTGATATTGTATGACACTTTAATTTAGAACCCATGACAAACAGAAACTGAATGAATAGTTCGATTTATTAACATTAAATATTGTAGGTAGAGTTGTTTTTTGAACATTCGTATTTTTTTAAAAGCATTTAACGAAGCAGAAATAAAAAACAATGACTGGCAAAGTTTGGAATGACAAAAACAAAACAACAAACAACACATGTGAGATATGAACAAAAAAATTGATCAGGGGTCTGTGTGGACTCAGTCGGCTGGATGAGGGTTACGGCTCCCAGTTTACCAACAAGAGATTGACACTTTAAAACAACAAATTCACTGGAGAGCAGGCAGACTGCTCTTTCATCCAACATGCTTTGAAACACCTTCAGTAGCAGTAAAGCTGACTTCCGTTACTGCAAGGCTACAATCCTGACAATCCTCAAAGCGTGCATCACACTGCATATTTAACGTAAATGAGACCTGCAGCAGTGTGAAGGAATGGAAGGAGCAAGACCACCAGCTGCACACTGACAGAGTAACAAACCTGAGGGCAGAGGAAGACCATCCCTCAAAGCCAAGACCCTATAAGCAATATTGCACTACTCTGTTAACTCTAGTGAAAGCAGAGGCAATACTGATAGGGGCTTGTCTGCAAGGTGACACACCATTCTTCTGTCAGTGTGAGGTGAGAGGAGCATCTGACTCTGCAGCCTAAATGCTTTCACACTCAAAGTTAGGAATACAAGGTTTAGTAAGACAACAGACCAATGCATGTGTTCACATTAACTTGAAATCTTGCAAAACAAAATCTTTGGTTTCTTTTATTCTTGCTAAAACTATCAATCTGAAGCAAAACAAAAAGTGAACAATTTAAAATCAAACCAAGTAGTAATTATCTATTTGAGATGCTACAGAGAAAAAAAAATGCAAATGAAAATTATTTTACAGCTCGCTCTCATGTCACATAAATAATGTCCCATACCTCCTGATGACTCCGTGGCCAATTCTGACTTGGTTTAATCAAAAATGGTAGAGCATCGTGGACTATTCAGATGAAAATTAAATACATTTAACCCCCCCCCCCCCCCCCCCCAAAAAAACCCCAACAACTATTGCCCGCCTGCAGTGGACGACATAATCTAATTGAACTTCACAATTACATTTAGCAACGAGGGAATGCTCGTGATTTTTGTTAGAATCACCACATTATTAGAAGCAGCCACACTAAAGAGAGACCGCTGTGAATGTGTTTTTTGTTTTAGATATCTATCTTGATTGTATGTCAATGTGCTTTGTGCTGGCACACACAAAGAGGACACGTTACGTCCCCTAAGGAACACAAAATTTCATTCGTCTTTTTTTTTTTCCTCGTTTTTTGAAGTGAAGTGCACTACTTACTGGATTAGAAGACCTGGCTTTGGAAACTGGACACTTAAAATGAAAACCACTGAGCCGTAGCTGGAGAACGGCAATCACGACACCAGAAAACCCCCCAGAAAAACCAGAAAAAAAATAAAAAATAAAAAACAGGAAAAAAAAAAAAAAAAAAAGCTCAACATGAATGTCAGATCAGTTTAAAAGACAAGTTTGTGTGTTTTCTATTTGAGGTCCATTGGATGGCAGACGGACCAGTGGAAGCTGCCATAATCTGACTTCTAGGGAATGATTTGAAAATATCACTATGCTGAAAGTGATCCAGAAATGCATGGTTTCACAGGAGAAAATCATTTTTAATGGGCTTATTTTCAGAACACACCACTTACTGAAAACAGTTTTATGATGAACTTTTGTATTTAAGTTCATTTCTAGCCCTCACAGTTTAATATACAAATTTGCAAAAGTCAATAAAAAAAATCAATTTGTTTCACAGGTGATCAAGAAATGTACTTTTTTTTGAAAGTCAAAAAAAGGAAAAATGACATTAAGAGGTAGCAACAAGGAAAACAGAACTTTAAAAGAAGTGGCAAGCAATATACTGAACTCAAACCTTGTTTTATACCCAACATAGTAGTTTTTATATTCTAATATAAGTTTTTGGTTTTTAAACTGACAATTAAAAAATATAAAGTGTAAAAATCAGTTATGTGTATGTAGTTATACAATGAAATTATTCCCATTTTCACTGTTCTATGTTTAACTCGGAAACCTTAATAAAATGATTATCATCATCATCATCTAATGACTTATTACATAACAAATGAGAGAACGAAAAAGTCTGTGAAGTGGCTATAAATGGTCATCCCCACATGAATACTTAAAAAAATGTAAATCTGTTCTTTGATACAAATGTCACACACACGTTTTTAAAATAATACATTTTTGCTCTAAATGATGTGTCAAAACAAGCGTTAATGGAGCGAAAGGGCTGGCTATCAAACCTCAAATCACTATTATTCACAAAGCCAACAAGTGCCAGACAGGTAGAAAAGTCTGATTTAAAATAAATAAAGCCAATTTAAAAAGTGAAGATAGTTCTTCTTTGTATCAAAAAGAGTGTTACCAAAACAATAACAACAACACTAATAATAATAATAATAATAGACAACACTCCTACAACTAGCTGACACACCCATCAGTGATAAGCTGTGGGAAAATGATATAAGGATATTTTTGACAAACCACCCCTCCATGTATTACCACCTTACCATGGCCGTGTTGTTAGAGGCCTTTGCTCCTGGTAGGTTCTCCCAAAGAAAATTGGTAGATGGAAGTAGCTAAAGCAAAAAAACAAAACAAAACATCAATACGTGTGGGAGGCATTTGGTGAGGGCATGGAACGAGACTTTTGGTTGGCCTCGAAAAGATTCTGTTAGGCAACATTCAATGCCTTTTGACTGGCAGATTAAGGTGGTTTAAGAGGAAGGACTGGAGGGTGTGCTCCAACTATAGGAAGACCACACTGCTCAGCTTCCCTGCTAATGTCCACATCAGGTTAACGGACACAAGAGCCCGTCAAACCTCAGATTCAGGAGGAACGATGCAGTTTTAGTTCTAATCATGGGATGCTGAACAAGCTCTTTGTCCTCTCCAAGATATTTGTGTGTGTGTGTGTCTGTCTCATTCAGTCTCTGTACAATTTTCTGCTTCCTGTTTGCATTACGATTGTCAAATTTTTATTTTAGAAGTTGAATAAAGGTAAGTGGATGCTTGGTGTGCAGAATTGTATTGCACTCTTCATCCAAAGCGACAGACATGTTTTTTGTTGTTGTTTTGTTTTGTTTTTTAAAATCATAATTTATACAGTACTGACTACTGACAAAAGAACTCTGACCTTTCAACTTGCATTCGCATTAGGACCAGCAGTACAAGAATAACAGGCCAGGTTTCCAAAATTGTTATTTTCATAGAAGTTCAGCAACTGGTGTATACTTTTCATTTCATTTATTTTTATTTATAAACACTAGAGTTGTATGTTTTTTTGAAATGAAATTGGTGACATGAGGCTGGACAAAAGAAAAATAATTTTGGGTAACATGCACATGAGAAATTGAGTATTTCTAAACTATTTTTCTAGATTTCCAGAACTGTAAGACTGCATTGTTATATCCTAGTGTAACTGAGAGCCAACTCATGTCATCTTTCAACCGAGTAATGGCTGTAAGGGCTCCCTGTTAACTGAGGAACCTTTTTTTTTTTAAATGGAAAAAAGGAAAACAAGTGTGAAAGAATTTCAATTTAATTTCTTCAATTTATAGAACTTAGCTTACACACGTTCGTTAACTTAACTCTTCTTTCACATTTTAGAAATGTTTAGAGAATTTTGAACTAGTAAAGCAATCACATTTTTTTCAGACAGACTAATTTAAGTAAGTTGAAATAGTTTATTTTTTCACAGGGAGTTTTCAAATGTTGGACTCTTTGCAGAAAAATTAAATTCACATCTTCTTGAAAAAGGGGTGTTGTAGTGTTTTCCAATGGCTTTATTTTCCCCGTTTTATAAATATGATTTATTCCATTTTAGGTTAGTGTGTTTAAAGGGCTTCCAGCTTATTCACTGCATGATGAATAAATATCTTTGTTGGTCCTTTCAATGACCTCTCTCTCGCTCCCTCTTTTTTTTGTAACAGAAAGCATGTTAGGCAGACTACATCATTTTCAGTGACATTCAATAAAACCAAAGACATTCGAGACAACAGATGAATTTAATTCCACTCTTCTTCTCTCCCACTTTGTGCTCAAGAAATAGTCAGGGTCCTGACCACGTCGTTGATCTACTCCATAACCCCCTTCACGCAACAACAATAATAATAATAATAATAATAATAATAATAATAATAACAACAACAACAACAACAACAACAACAACAACAAGGTTAATTTTCTTTCACAAATGAAGCAGTTGAATAATTGCTCTAATCAACTGCAAACTGCATTTAAACTGAATTTATTCACAGCATAACATATGAACAGGTTGGGGTTGATTCCCAGTCCAGCTCCATCTGTTTTATTTGCTCATCATGCTAAGTGCTTTGTTTATACACATTTGATTCATATTTGCAGCAAATAAAATGGAAACTGAGAACAACAGTATGAGTGGACAAGCAACACTACCAGGATGTGTTTGTGTGCAGCAACTTCCTGTGGCCTCCTTGAAGCATTTACACATGGACTTTTTAACTGGATGTCTCACCTCTGGAGGTGGTTAAGGTGCGTTTACACCTGGATCTACTTGCTGCTGTGCTTGAGGGGCTAGATATAGCTGGTCAGTCAGGAGACACATTAACAGAAGCTGCAGAATAACTCTCTCCTGCTTGAAGCGTCCCTATAGGCTGCATTTCACATGGAGCCAGTCTGCTCTGATATTTGCCTGTCATCACCATCACAGCAGCAAGCATCTGCATGCTGGCCATCCAACCTCTCCCACTGTACTTTGGCATTTGTGACAGCACACAATTGGCTGATTGAAGCTTTTACTATTTCCATTTGGACAAAATGACAAAAGCTGCTGCTGTAACATTGTTCATTAAAAACAAGGGACTACTATGACATGCATATCCTGCTTTTTATTTTTATTTATTTTTTTAATAATTACCTCATCTTCACACCCATGGGCAATTTGGAGTGACCAGTTAACTTAACCCCACTCACTGCATATCTTTAGACTTTAGGAGGAAGCTCAGAGACAACCCATGGAAACATGGGGAGAACATGCAAACTCCACACAGAAAGACCCCGGCCTGATGGTAGAATTGAACTGTGAGGCAACAGTGCTAACAACCATGCTACCCTAAACATTAGCCATATTTACATAAAACTAGAAGGGTGAATCTCCATTAATAATTACCATGATATCCACCAGTGGTACAATAACAGGCCTGCCCAACACTAATAGTTTCTCGTTTTTCAGTCTTCTCATTACATTATTAGACACAAGAGACTGAACAAGCAGCTAAAGACACGACTGCAAACAATATCTCCAGTATACACCTCACTACAACACTTCCCCCTTGAGCCAGACAACAAGCAGCAAATTCCACAGTCACTTGCAAAATTGGCTAAGTAAAGCTACAGGCAAGTCTCTCTCTCTCTCTCTCTCTCACACTCCAACCCCCTGCGCCCAACCAGAGTGGCCCTGCCCTCAACATTCCTTAACAAGGCCCACCACCCCCACCCTGACTTGCCTCAAATAGGAAACTTACCCCCCATGCCACCCACACCGTGACTTTTTCAAGCCTGCACACTACAATAATTCTTATAAAAGCCAATCGAAAGAGGAAGAGGGAAAAAAAAAAAAAAAAAAAAAAAGGGGGGAGCGCTGCACTGCACCACTCACTGAGGAACTAAGAAAAAGCGTGCAGCGTTAACCTACAGACTTGCATGTTTACAGCAAAGACATACACAGTTACTCTTTTTATAAAAAAAAACAAACAAAAAAAACACACATTTTCGCCAGGAAAACGTGCACATACCGTAAAGCCACACAAACTGCAGACAGTTATTTTAAAAAACAAACAAAACAAACAACAGCAACAACAAATAAAAAAAACATAACAACAACAAAAAAAACAAAAACAAAGTACACAACCCAAAAAAGTTGGTTGACTGGACATAAATCAAGACTAAGCACATTTCTTACACATTAAAATCTTTAAGGTTAATTCATACATTTTGGAAAGACTAGGTCTACAGGACTTAAGAAAAGGGTTTGTGCTAATATAAGCACACACTGCATTAGAAAAAGTTGTTGCATTTTCATTATGTTTTTCTCCATTTTCTGTCCTTAAACTCTCAATCATCTCAGTGTCATTAAATGAGCCGGACTGACTTTCACACACTGACTTTAGAGACTGTGCTGTAAATATCATATGACTTTTACAAATGAAACAGTTTCCCCTTCTTCCGTGATTTTAGTCACTCCCTCCTGTGATTATCTGCTGACCCAGGAGGGTCTCAGTTCAGTCTGATTTCATACAATGGCGCATCATGGAAGCACAGTTCACTCCTAACAAAACGTGAGAAAAGTTGGCTCAGTTGACCTAAAAAAAAGTTACTTAGAATGAACAGCTGGTGTGAATGCAGACCGAGGCAGCCTGTGAACAAAATGTTCTCTTTTTTTTTGTAAAGAGGCGGGGTCCAGGAGAGAAGCCCTGGGTGGCTCTGAAGAAATAAGGTTGAATAGGAAAGCCACACACTCTTCCTGTCATAATAACCTCTGAACTTCGCCACTGGCTCCCAAATTGCCCCCTGGGGACCTGCAGGGGTTCTTAAGGGACTTTCCAAAATACAACTTTTTTTTTTTAGCTCAAGAAAAACAAAAGACTAAATTCAGCGTTAAGCCAGGGGACTCTTTTATTTAAAAAAGTGTAAAACTTAAAGTCATTACGTGCTACTTAGGAATTTAAATAAAACGCATTTCATCTCTCACTGGAAATTCACTGTATCCATACAGGGCTATGTGATAAAGAAAAATTGATTACAGGCTTTATTCCATTGAGCCTCACAGTTCAATGAGGGACCGAGCAAACATGGAACTACTATGCTGGAGCGTAACTTATGGCTGCTCGCGGAAATGTTTGTTCGCTATTTTCCTCCGTTTGTCGGCATCAGTCTCCCCGCTGCTGGGAGTGGAGGGCGAAGGCCGAATGCTATGACAATACTATTGCACTGCTTCAGCGATGATACAGTAGTGCAACATCGTCAAAGCAGCTGACCTCTGCGCGCGCGCGCGCGCACGCACACACACACACACAGTAAAGACGGGGCAGCAGTTTAAACTGTGACACAGCCGTAGCTTTACAACTAGCACTCCAGTCACCTTAAAGCTAACATTATGTCCTGTTACATCTAAGATTTGGACGAACGCGAAAAGGGGACCGACAAGTGTAGGGGGATGGGGTGTGTGCGTGCGTGTGGTGGGGGTGTCAGCCAATGCCCTTTTAATATTGCACTGCTCATCTGATTTCACAGTAGTACAACAGAAAAAGGGCTTTGGACAACACGGTCCGTGCGGTCTCCATTGAACAGCCCGCATGCAAGCCATCAGCTCCAGCCTTCCTAAACTATGGAGACAGGCCAGTGGCTCAGCGCGAGCCTCCACACGGCTATCGGGATTAACAGGTTGCAAACGCGGCCGTGCAAAAAGCAAGCAGGCTTTTTACAATAGCGTGCGGTTATACAGCGGAAAACACACAGGCCTAAGGAGGAAAGCATATAATCTATGCAAATTGGAAAGACATTGTTACGCTGGGTCCTGTGTAACACAGAACTGATGGCAGCACAGCATTTGCTGATGCTGGTTTCATGCGTGCAGCTTTCCTGTCATTTGTTCCGGTCAACATTAAAAGCTGCAAGACGCTGCACGCGGCAGCACGCGGACTTAGCTTGGAGGAAACGAGGGTGGAGAAGATGTATATAGGGCAAAGAGCAAATTCCGCGATACAATACCACAAACCTTCATTTAATACCTACTATTCCTGGCCCTTTAGCCAAAGTGGCCATTTGAAACCCTCCTCGTTTAGGAAACAGAGGGGCGGGGCTTGTGAGTGGAGGGAGGGAAGGGGGCTTGTTATTTTCACTGTTGAGACAAGTTTACAATCAGCTGAAGAAGCTCGCTTTCCCGTCTGAACTCTCACATCGCGTCACGCGCCAACTAACGAGAGCTTCAGCAGCAGCGCGAGCTAACACACGCGGCTCTACTTCTGCTGCTGAAAAACTTAAACGCCCCCAAAGAAACGCTACATGTCTGCTTTAACGGCAAAAACGCAACGACGCCTCTTAACTTATTTCAACCAAAATAAGAAAACCAAAATAAAATTACACACGGGACATTCCGTCCTGTGTGTAATTTGTGTGATATACATATATATCCATCTCACACACGTTTCTTCAGTTCCTGCATGTTGTCTGCCGCATAACCAAAGCCCATCATCCACAAACTTGTCTGGAAAAATTTGCGCGAAGCTTCGGTCGTTCTAAAGTTGGAGGTGTGTATTGAAGCATTCTACTACTACTACAACTTCAACTGGACTCGCACTAACGGTTGCTTTGCGGCCAGGCTGGGCCCCGCTGACAGCCGTGGCGAACTACCGGGTGTCCCCGTAGCTCTTCTGAAGGCTGCAGACTAGCTCCAGTGATAGTAACTACTTAGTTTTCATATCTCCGTTGGCAAAGATTACTTGCACCCGCCTGTTAATCACGCTCTCTAAGACGCGTGTTCTCACTTTGCCCGCAATCTACGCCTCCCCCCTCTCATACACACGCACACAAACGTACAATAAGTGCTCGACAGTTTTAAGCTAGGAGAGGCGGTGAAACCTCTCCACGGCCAATCACACCCACCGACATCCACGTCTGTTTGCGAGCTCCACGCTACCCCGCCTGCAGCAGTGGCTGGATTCTCTCCCCCCGCAGACAACGGTACCTGACGGAGGCAGGGCCGGTCCTTAACACACTGAAGAAGCACAACGGAACCAAGTTGAAGCAGTTCAGTGGGAAAACCGTCCGAGCCGTCACCATCTATCTCCCACGCACACATCCGTTTCCACCGGCGTAACGGCTCCTCGGTTAAAACAAGGCTGTTTCGTCCATTGGCAACCTCACGGCCTCCCAGATCCGGACTCCATCTTTGACTAGTTGACATTCAGCTCTTGCCGAGACAAATTCCTTATTTGCATGCCAGCTTCCAATTGGTACGTTTCTGTGCCTATCTGTGTTCTTATTGGTGGAAATATTATCTCATCACCTTCGGGATTGGTCACATACCAATGGAACGTCATTGTATAGTTTAATTTTAACAATGAGCACAAATTCTCTTATTCATTCACAAATTTTTCATTACCCGCCTGTGAGGTGCTACATCGTGTTATGGTGCTTGCGAGGAATGACGACTTAGAGCCGCAGTCAGCAACTTGTTCCATCAGTGTCCCAGAAAATGGCAGCTGACGGTGGACTAGAGTATGGTGTTCGCAGCGGGACCACCCTCACTTCAAACACATGCGGGTGCAATAACAGCCGAGGAAGTGTGGAATGTGTATTCCTGCAGCGTGGACATAACTGGTTCCCAGACCCTCGGGCCTCGGTGGGCACAGACACGTATGGCTGCACCGGTCCCGGTAGCATGTGTCGGTGTGGTGTGGGCGGGTAACGGTTGGGGTGGGAAAAGGTTAAAGGCGGCTGGGCTCACTGGAGGCGCTGTGTCGACGCTCGGAGGAGGGCAACAGCCTGTGAAATGTGCCATTCCTGACCAATGGAGCCCAAATAATGCCATTATCCGGAGGAAAAGACCCGCCTCCGTACAGGGACCAGTGCTGGGACGGTGCTGCCTTGCGCTAAATATCACGGCGAGAACACGTGCCCGTCGATATTTTCTCATGATGAATTGCAAGCCGGTGTTTCCCACTTCCTGTCACTTTAAACCAATGTGATCCCGGACTGTGACACATAAGTCACGCATTATAAATATGACACTGCCTTTCTTTTCTGCACGGATCTGTGTGCCATGACGTGCGGTAGATGGTATGTGAGAAACGCGCACTCACTTTCGCCTCTGCTTGACAGTCTGGGAGGTGTGTGGGTTCGCAGGAAGTTCCATGCCCATATTTAGTGGTGACGACCGCCGTTCGGGTCCACACACATCTGGGCTGTGTTCAAATCAAAGTTCACACTTGTGTTTTCTTGTTTTTCTTTGTTCTTTGGAAAAATATCCACAAACAACCTCCAGCTGTGAGCCTCACTCTCAAATTCTGGCTGCGAGTGAATTTCTTTGTGATGAATATAATGCATCGTTAAATCTGTGCAGTTTCCTATTTGACGAAACACAAAGTGTATGGCCAAACCATCCTCATGGCCACAGAACTGAAATTTCACTTGTAATTAAACTGGGGGGAAAATCTAAATCTAAAAAGAAAATCTAAAAATACACAAATAACAAAGAAAGAATACCAAATAACAAACACCAGAGTGAATGTGAGAGGAATATGAAATGAGAAACACGTAAAGCATATTTTTTAAAGATGGAATAGTGTTCTGACTGAAAAACTGAGAAGACATATGCCAGAATAGCTGTTCAGCACTAAAGTCATTATGTGTTGAGCTGCTTGGAGTCACATTAAAAATATGGTGATAAAAATCTGAGCAGATAAGCAGCAGTTTGCTCTGGGTGCATGGCCCGTGTTTATCAGTTTAGCTTTTACTAAACATTGTACAACAGATGGCACAAAGTTACAGATATTCCGTGTGGTAATGTGCTAGTAATAGCTCAGTGAGTATTTTTCAACATTTCTGTGTAAAATAAGCACGTCAGGAGCTCAAATAGCTCCACTTCCCGAATGCATCTCTGTGAGGGGTTTCAGAGTCTTCTCAGCAGTGAAAATAGCTGCTGGACACAAGATGACAGAAATAACAGGAGTTATGTTTCGGGAACTGTTCAGTTTTCATAGATCTGTAACAGCACAAAGAGTTTTCCAAAAACACTTTTGCAGTCACAGAAAGATTTAGGCCAAGCTTACTTTAATGAAAGGTTGCCACACTCTGAAGGGATCCCTGCCCTTCATTTTCATAGGAAATAAAAGAACTGGCAGCATCCTAAATAACAGCTCACCTTTTTCTTTGCCAACAGTGCTGCTGAAGGATAAAAGACAAGAACCATACATATCAGCCCGCTCTCATGGGACTTACCTTAAAACCAACAACAACAACAACAACTTGATTTCAGTGCATCCAATGGAGCCAAACGGAGCATTATCTCTTGTGAGTTGATTTTCTTTTTATAATTCATTAGTGTGGTGTAACAGAGCTTTTCATCCAGCCTGGTGTTGATAGAGTATCTTTAATCAAACTGGCTGATGTAACAACGTGTTGGAAAGCCATTCTTTTAATCACATGTGACATTTCTTCTGAGGGCTGCAGACAAGCTTCAGTTTAGCCAAAACACACACAGCCAGATCCCCCAGACAGGGACAGGTCCTAAACTAAGACAAAAAGTTTTTATCCAACACTTTACCGGGGAAGACTTTAGCAAGAGAGCGAGAGTCGTATTTTCATGTTCAAAAAATCCGTGTCACAATTTTCATAATCCTGTGTTGGTGTGGCATCAGGCTGACTGCAGTCTGGCTTCGTCTCCATACAAAGTACATGCTGTCCCACTGAGCATTTGTGCTTTTGTGGCCTTCAAGAAAAAGAAAATCCCTTAACAGTATTGACTGCCAGGCATCAATGTGTCACATTGTGACTCTGAGCCAATCACAGTTGCAAGAATTCATCAGCCCCCCCCGTGTGTGTTCTAGCTCCGCCCATGTACAGATCATGTGATCAGTCAGGGGCAGTAGCAGCAGGACACAACTCTGGCTCTGTCAGGAAAACAACGTAGGCAATGTTTGCTTAGTCATGTGGAAATGCAAGCCTGCAACATGGAAAAGGTGTGATTTCATCAACTCATGAATCCAAGCGTTTCAAAAAGTCACATCTGCACGTGAAAGCCCACAGAGGTAGTGACGGGCTGTCCTAACTCAGACTTACAGTAGCCATCTCACTGCTGCTCAGGTGACTTCAAGTAAGACACTTAGATCCTAAGAATTAAGCGTGCAGCAGACTCAGAACAAAAAGCCATTGTGAAGGCAGTCAGACATGCTAATGTGTGGATCATTATTATTTAAAGGGATTCCATTAGAATATTTTTGCATTGCGACTTTTTCCTACTTACAAATGCAATATTTAGCGGTAGTATTTATTGTATTTGTATGTGTATATTCCATTGCACTTTACTGCTATAACACAAAAAGGAAAATTAATCCTTTTGGACTGATTAAAATAACACACTAAACCTTTTCCATAAAACAAGTTTTCTGATTTACTTTGTTGCTTTTATGCTGAAAATCTATAAATGACTCATGTCAATTGTGTCTATTACTTTAATAAAATAGATTTAATAAAATAAAAAGCTTGCATTGCAAATTGCTACTTAAGGCAAATGGAAAAATATGGCTAGTATTTGAAATCTATATAGCTGTAATTTTATAATTTGTTTATAAATATGCAGCATTTTAGCTTTGCAGCTAGGTGTAATGATGCTCAGTGTAGGTACGTTATAGTGTTTGGAAGCTTGAACTTTCACATAGTAGCATAAAATAAAAGCAGCATACTTTTTATGAGAGAGTAGTATAAGATTGTATTTTGTGACCAAGTGCTTAAATATGACCATAAATGCTGGCTCTGGGACTGATGTAACACAACAAGAGTATTAATGCTTGGAAAAAACAGTTAGCGAACATTTAAGATATATCTTAAAATACTGTAAGAGAAAGTGAGAAACCAAGTATCGTTTCATGTTTATCATTACAGATATCTGGATGTGCTCTTTCATTTGGGTGTTCTGTGTGCTGGTGTTTGAGGGTTCTGCTGTTTTCTGTGTTATGATAGTCATAAGTCAATGTATATCTGCTGCCATGACATGACAATAACCCGGTTAGTTTTTGTCATCATAGGTTAGTTTGAAGACACTGACAAGGTTGTTGTATTTGTGGTTCATTTATCTGATTTTCTGATTTCTGGGTCAACATGACCTCATTCTCTGTAACTCTTAGTGCTTTGTGTAAAGCAGTATGCTGCTATTGCAATCAGACTCATACTAGCACAATAATAATAATAATAATAATAATTTTATTTGAGGGCGCCTTTCAGAAACCCAAGGTCACATTACAAAAAACACAATTAATAAAAGGAACAATAGTCATAAAATACATAAAATAAGTTAAAATTACAAAACAGAGCGTGACAACAGATAAAATCAGCATTAAAGCGAATAAGCCAGTTTAAACAGATGTGTTTTGAGCTGTGTTTTAAATACGGAGAGGGAGTCAATATTTCTTAGTGCAGGAGGAAGAGAGTTCCAGAGCCGAGGAGCAGAGCGACTGAAAGCTCTGCTCCCCATAGTGATAAGGTGTGAGGATGGAACAGTAAGATGAATAGCAGATGATGATCTGAGAGTGCGGGAAACAGTGGTGATATGGAGCAGGTCACACAAATATGAAGGAGCAGATTTATGGATACACTTGTATGCAAGAAGTAAGATTTTAAAATTTATCCTGGCTTCTATGGGCAACCAGTGAAGCTGCTGAAGAACTGGGGTAATATGAGCACAATAGGATCAATACTTTGTTTATATCTTCTATGGAGCCCACTGAATTGTGTTCATTATTTAATGAAAAATGTACCTCAAACATGCACTATGAACAATGTCTGAACCTTTTGTTGTTGACTGTCACATCTATTTTATTTACAATCCAACAGAAGCTAACCCAAAGTGTTTAGAGACAGGCACATGTGCATTTCAACTCTGCAAAAATCCCAGGTGCAAAATACATGAAAAGCTGAAAATTGGGTTTTGTGGTTTAAACTAATTACTCTGGAAAAAAAGTGTGTTTATTTATAACTTTGGTCTTATTAAACAATTAATTCATTTGAGCATGGTCTCTTACACCTTTAATTAAAGAATTTAATTTCATGATGAGGTATAGTGGAGAAACTTGTCTTCAGGGCCTGTAGGTTATTCAGCATGAAAATAATTTTTATGTGTGTGTTTGTGTGTAAATCAAAATGCTGAGACTGATGCATTATTGTGTAAATAGCATAAGTTGAGTAAAAAAAAAGCAATAGTTCCATAGTTACTGCACCTGAATTGGGTCACAAAACAACTGTAGGGGTACAGAAATAAATAAAGATTTAGGAAAGAAGATAGCAAGGTTATAATGTATAATTTAACGCATCAGTTGATTTTTTTTTATATATAAATGTAGAAAACAATTCATTTCTAAGAGAAAAAACAGAAATTTCATTCATTTCATACTTGAGGGTACAAAATGAGTGTAACTTTACAAAGTGTCATTCATTTTGATGCTCTAGTGACGGAGCTATGACAACTTTAACCTAGGTTCTATTTAAAGAGGCAACAGTACATCATACCTGATCCTGTGTAGTTGCTGTGTTTATTATTAAATTTTTATTAATGAGAGGAGAGTGAACATCATTTGACTTCTAGACTATGCCACTGTTTGTTGTCCACAACACTGGTAAAAAAACCCAAAATAAAATAAAATAAATTAAATTAAAAAAACAAAACAAAAAACAACAAAATCTCTGATTATGAAAACATGTGCAGACCAGCAGACCATGTTGTTTGATATGGTTGTATGCAGAACAGGGAATCAAAAAACATTCACGGGTTTTTTTTTTGTATGTTTTATGGGTCCTGATAATCATCTGTATACTACTACATCTGTGAATAAAATAGTTCAAACATCCTGTGCCCCAAATCCCCCCTCCCCCCCTCCATGCAGTCGCGCAGGGGTGTGTTCTGAATTAAAAAACATTTGCGAGGGGCGGGGTTTGGCCTCCTGGCATTCCGAGGACTGTAGCCTAATCGTGGTAACACCATGCTGCATTCACGTTGTAACGAAAGGTAGGAAATACAGGAGCCTAGAAAAAGCAGGAGCCAGTCTATTTAATTCAGTTTTATTTATACGCCGCCGAATTATAACAACAGTCGCCTCAAGGCGCTTTATATTCTACAATAATACATATAGTCTGAGTCCTGACTAATATTTCTGAACAGAGCAGAGGAGAAAATTGTGTAAGGATTTATGAGGGTTTGTGTTTTGAAAATAGATCTACAAAAACATACTGTTACTTCCAGCTTTGTACTTAGTAATTTGGTAATAGGTTAAACTTTCATTCGCTGAAGAGGAATAATCACAGGTATAATCAGACAAGCCAGCAATCGGAGTTTTTAAATAGTAAAATGACCGAATACTCGAATACATGATATCCCGCATTTGTTAATCTCTGTTCGTGACTGGCTCAGCCCTATTCTCCTGAAATAAATATCAATAAACCTTCAGCAAACCTAAACCACTCTTTGTTAATGGTGTCAATTTTCACAGTTCCTACTACAACATTTCTGCGGCGTTTTTACAATAAAAATCCTAAATTACGTGAACACAGCGTCAATTTACAAGGACCTAAATGCAACCCCACTCCCCACGCACACATATCAGTCCGCGCTGTGTACATTCTAGTTTTGTTACAGACGTATAGGAGTTCGTAACCATAGCAACATGCCAACGTGAACCGTGTACTGCTGAGGAACTATGTTTTCCGGCGGAGTGGAAAGCTAAAGCAACGTCGGGATTCGAATGCTCTTCCTACGCTTCATGGTTTCTCGAGGCACTTGGCACAGCCAGCACCGGCACCTTTAATGTCGCACAGTTATTAACCAACTGGAGTAGTTTTCGTCCGCGTGTTGTGTTAAAGCGAGAGAAAAGAAAACAGACTTCCTGACGGAGCCGCAGCGCACGCCACCAGTGAAAGGGTTAAAGCGGGGAACTGCTGGACCACACATGTTGGAAGAAGCTGAGTACTGACCTAACCAGTTTAGATCAACCGGAGCTCCATTTAGTCAAGGACAGGCCAAACTAATGGAGTTGACAAGGATTAGCGCAATGAATGAAACCATAAAAGGTCAAAAATAATTCCTATGCAGCTTCCTCAGCGGGGGATTTTAGTGTCAGCGTGTCCGGGACAATTATCTTTAACGAAATTCAACGCGCCAGGAGGCTGCTCCAAATTATTTAGATATTTTTCTGATGTTAGGCCTGCTGTTTGGAACCTCTGTAGGTAAATAAATCAAACGTCATTCGTTTTTTCCGGACTCTCCTCTCACAGCCGCTTCCAGGACTTAAACACAGAGGTTAACTCTTTGAAATGAACACCTCTCTGTCCCTGGTTGTTCTCTCAAACACCACAAATAATTGTTTTGGGGGAACAGTTTCTCCGAGGCCTGCATGTCCAACACAGTGTATTTCAGGCCCACCAGCACTAAATAAATGGTCTATTAATTAATTTCATTTTATTGAATCTTCTGGTGTTTGGGGGGGGGGAGAAAGAAATGATGAGTGAGAGCAATATTGTTAATATTGCCTGTGTCAATGAGTTAAAGAATAAAGCAGAGCAAATGATTCTTGATTGAAATGAATCATCTCACAAATTGTTGACTCCATTTTATTTATATAGCTCCAAATCACAACAGCTGCTGCTTCAAATATACTGTGACAGTACATCTTAGTTTATTTGTGGTAATTGTTTAGCAGTCATGTCATTGTGAAGCTGCACCCTGAAGATCGCATTTGCTCCCTTATCCATGGGACTGCAAAAAAAGGACTAACTAATATATTCTATTACAAAAAAAAACATAAACTCAGTAGGACTTTGATTGAACTAAATTGTTTTCATCTGTACCATGTCTTATTTGTCCTTCACTCATTTTCCTCCACTAAAAGTACTGCATGTATGTAATCTTTAATTCTGCATGAGCACACATTTTGAACAGTATTTGTTTGTCATCAGGCTTTATGTAGTGGACATTTGTTTCCTATCTGAAGTGATTACAGGATTCAGGCTGGTTTTCAGCCAGCTTATGTGTTTTGTAGGAAGAAATCGTTAAATTAATAAAATTACTTTTTAATGTCACTCCTCTGATTGCCAAGACTCCGGAAAAGAATTTTCAGAAGCCAAAAATCCTACATTCTCATAGCACACAGGAATTATGGATTACTGTTCGGGTACTTATCATGGTCAGTGAAGATGTAACAGTAACTCGAGCCCTTAGCTAAATGTAGCTGAGCAAATACGATTACATTTCACAAACGTGAAAATCTCATGACATTATGTGCACTTATTTTTTTGTAAAGACAGTGAAATTAAAAGAACATAAAAAATGTTAAAGTCCTGCATTCAAAACTGGAATAAAATATATTTAAAAAAAAATGTGTAAAAACTCAAAAAAAAAGTGTCCAAAATAATGTAGTATATATGCATATCACGTGTTAGCTGCTTGAGATTGTTTTCTTTAACTGAGGTTTTTGAATAGTTTATTTGTTACTACTATTATTTATTTACAATAGACAGCAGGACAGCACTCTCCATTACCATAATCAAAAGACCAAATGAATATATTTTGGAAGAACGGTATATCATTCCTCCAACGGAGTTCCAGAGAATTACAAAATTATTTGTAAGGCTCACTGAATCTGTACTGGCAGAATGTGGTGGCTCAACACCTTTAATTTGTCACTCATCTTATTTCATAAAATGAAACAGATATTGTAAAGTAACTGTGGACTAAATGTACAAGAGCAATGCAAAAGTAAGGCTTTAGATTATCTTCCCTCTGATGACAGATGTTGTTGTAGATTTATGTTTACATTTATTTGTATTTTAAAACTAAGTCTTTAGAGGTGAATGAAGGATAACAGGAAAGCATGTGAAAGAACAGGGAATGGGGCTTGGAAGGCAGTGGGCAAGCAGCTAGGTACTTGGTCATGAAGGATGATGAAAGTATCAGTGGCGGTCAGTAGATGGCTGATGAGCAGGCTGGATGACACTGGGGAGTCTGAGAAGTAGGGAGAACCATGGTTAATACAGTGAAGATCCCACAGAAACAATCAGACTTCACCAGGTCTAGTGATTGAGGAAAATACTTTAACTTCCAGTGATGGTTTATAAAAAGAACAAGAAAGAAACATGTCTTATGCAAAAAAAAAAGAAATGAGCTATAAGTTGTTGAAAATAATTATTTAAACTGAATAGAAAGTATAAATAGAGTTTTACAGGTGTGTACTATGTGTATTGTGCAGTAACAAATTTCAGTGTTGTTTTAAAGTAACTAGGTTTCATGAGACATAAGCTATTAAAGATTTAAGAGCAAATAAGAATAGAAAATCAACACAATAAACAGTAAAGCATAACAAAATAGTGCTTCTTTATCTGTGAACTGTAACTTATATTTGGTTTGGATCTGGAGTGACATTAAACAGAAGTGTGGGAAGAGGGTGCCATTTAAATTAAAATGTTTATACATTTTAAATGTACTGCATGATACCATCTTGGTATAGTTTACTTTTGGCATAATAAACATGGGTAAATCAGCATGAAAGTATTAAGGAAGGCTCTAGTTTATTGTGAATTAAAGTGGTCATGGACCCACAGAGATCGTAACAACTGCTCTGCGACCAGACCTCGTCCTTTGGTCTAACTCCCCAAAACTTGTGTACGTCATTGAGCTGACGGTACCATGGGAGGACCTTGTCCTTTGAGATTGGCAGATGCAAGTGGACTTGGATCAGAGGCTAATTTTTCCCACAGAGATTGTAACAACTACTCTGCGACCACGACCAGACCTCGTCCTTTGGTATAACTCCCAAAAACATGCGCATGTCATTGCGCTGACGGTACCACAGGAGGAAGCAATTGAGGAAACATTAGAGCGTAAGAAGCTGCGGTATGCCAACTTGGCAGCTGAGGCAGAGGACAGAGGCTGCTTTGTTGCCAGTACAACAGCAAAACTGCTTAGAGAGATTGGGATCAGAGGACAGGTGCAACGGCAGGCTATAAGAAAATTAGCTAACACTGCTGAGAGGACCAGTCACTGGCTATGGTTAAAAAGGACTGACATCACTTGGGTAGCTAAGGCAGTCAGCTAACTGTGAAAGAAAAGAAAATATTCAACTCTTCTTCCTTCTGCTCTTCTTCCCTTTTCTGGGAGGCAGTGGGGAGGTAGAGCTTACAGCCCGATCCGGCGGGTAGGTGTGGGAAGCCAGATCGGGCGCCCCCCTTCCGGCTCTCCTTTCTGCTCTTTCCTATCTTGTCCCTTTTGTCCGTGTTGGGGAGTAACAGAATACATGTACTGCCGTTACATATTTAAAATACAAATATGAGCATTCTGTTACAGTTACGGTTTTAAAGGGTGGTATTCAGAATACAGTTACTTTGTTGAAATAAATGGATTACACGGTGGTCTCCTCCTGTTTCATATGTTAGGCTATGCCCTCTCTATTTTTGGTAATTCCACACCAGTGGAAACCCAAACATGCGGCCCACATAATGACGTGAAGAAATATTTTAAAAAAATAATTTAATATGAAGGCAATAGGCAGAGTGTTACAGGCATAGCCCTAAAGAATGTAGCCTCATGGGCAGTGTAATCCGTGCTGGAGGGAGAATGGACTGCCATGCCCCTTATGTTTCTGTTAGCGCCAGGGAGTGAGAAAAAGGAGAGTCGAAAAGTACGAGCTGTCACTGAGCAGAAAGGGGACATAGAAGCATGTAAATATAATAATAACCACTCCAGCCAAAAAGAGTGCCTGACGAGCCCAGTTGTAAGTAAGCTATTAAGACACGACTGTACACTGTGTTCGTGTTTTCCTCCGAAACAATAAGCTCCGCTGGAGCAGCCTTTCAAGCCTCTCTCTGTCTCTCGCTAGCAAAGTTGACCCAGACAACAAAGTAAGGCTAGTTTTCAGTTACGAGCCCGACACGGAACCCGATGTATTAGCCAGAGGTCCTGCGGACTTGTTTTATATACTCGCGGAATAGTTTTCTATACGAAATCGCTGCAATCGCTATATTAAGATTTAAATATCTAGTTCAGATTGGTATGGCGAGGAACCTTCAGTAATAGTAATAAATCACACAGGAATAGTACATTCATGTAGTTGCAAATAGCATGATAATACAGTGGCTTGCAAAAGTGTTCAGCCCCCTTGAAGTTTTCCACATTTGCTTTCACACACAGCCACAAACATGAATCAATTTTATTGGAATCCCGCATGGAAGACCAATACAAAGTGGTGTACACTTCTTGAGAAGTGGAACAAAAATCATACCTAACCCCAGAGGCGGAGCCAGACATTTGAAACACCCGGGGCTTAGCCCTAAAGGGGGGTATGCATGTGGGATTTTTTTTTTTTTTTTTTGGGGGGGGGGTTAGAAATGACTGAAAGATTAATTGGCTCTGTTTTGAGTTTTGTTCAAAAAAGAATGACTTCATATAGGGAAAAATATATATCACATGTGCAGGACACCTTAAACTAGTTTTTTAATTAAGCAGCAAGGCAGAACAAAGTCGGGGCTGCATCAACACACGAGGACTAAACCCCAATTCAACCAGACCCAGAACTGATCCAGAATTAAAACAGGACTACAACAGTTCAAAATCAGGACTACTTAGGATTTAACCAAGACAGAACCAGAATCAGAACTAGATGATAGTAGCACTAAAAATCATCATAGACCTGCACTACACTTATTTTTTTAATTCTACCAAAGTACACTATTTAGATTGAGAAAAGTTTATATAATTATTTAACCTTGTTGTGCAAACAAGCCTGCATAACTTAATAAATGTAGAATTTGAAAAATAGCAAACCTAAAAAGAAACACTAGGTATGAGATACATGAGTACCTATGATACGGTGATACTTTTGCTAAACAACCATTTGACTAACATGTGTATCTCACCTGCTCTTGTTCCATCTCTGTTCTGTCCTCATTCTCCATCTCCCTCTCTGTTCCTCTCTCTCCCTCTTTGTGCTGACAATCATCAAATATACAGTTGAAACCAGATATTTTTACTCTTCAGATAAAAACACAAACACTTTTTTAAATTTTAACATCAAATCAGACTAAATGTTTATTTTTTTAGATTGATAAATATAAAAAACACATTTGTTAACTTTAAGAGTAAAGAGAGAAACTATCTGTATTTCTTAATTGCAAATGGCACCAAATTGTATTCAAACTTGAGCCACACTTATGCAGGTCCACAGTTATTTTCCTGGTGGTTTGGTTGATATCTCTTGATTTTCCAATGTCAAAGAAACAGGCTCTGTGTTTTGCCTTATATGCATCCACAGCTGTGCCACCAGTTTACTCACATGGACTCTACGAACCTATCAGAAGCTTCTTCAGCTCAGAATGGAATTGTCTGGAGTTTTCTTATTAATTAACAATAAACTTAGTGTACATGTACTCCTAATTTTGATCAAAGTAATAAAAAATAGACAGCTCTGTCTCTCTTTATTCTGACATTTAACTAATTCAAAAGATATTTCAATATTTATCTAAAACAAAAGTTTACTCTAAATTGATGTTGTACAGTAAAAATGTTTTATGTTTTATCCCTAAAGTGTATGTAAATATCTGGTTACAAATGTGAATATCCTGCTGTGTACTGAAATCCCTCTTGTTTTGCATAGAAATATACTGAACAACATACAAAGCATAATATATAAAATAACATTTACCTAGAGTTTTTTCTTTGAAAGAAGCCCTCTAATGTCCATTCTTATATTTCAGTACATAACTGAAACCGATTTAGTCGGGGAGGGTAAGAACTGAAAATATGAAATAAACACACGTAAGCTAAGACTCTCTAAAAAAATAGCATTTGTTCGGCTTTTCATTTCGCCATTTGTTGATTCACTTGAAGAGCAAGTAACGTAATATTGGTCAAGTGATCAGTTTGATATCAATCTTTCGTGATGCACCGTCATATTTACATTATTTGTACGGTACGAATGATTTGCTTTGGTATGTACTACTCTTTTAGTATGGTGGCTCATTTTCTACCAAGGATCAGGGCGCTTCTGTTCGTTAGTGCTGAGCTGGTATCATTAGGGGGGATTCAGCAGTCTAAATTCCACACGTGTTGCATATGTTTGATATTGCTTGCCTTTTTTTTTATACAGTTGGTAGCAGTATATATGAAAATTAACCAAAAGACGGGTTCTTCACAACGGGTTAGCGTAAGCCAGCTGATTATCATGTGGGTGTTCTATTAGAAGGATGGGAAGCTGGTCGATTGATGGGAGATGGATGGAGCCAAATACGAGGAATCTTGGGAAGAAAGACTCTTGGAGTCTGCAAAAGAATTGAGACTGTGGGCGGAGGTTCATCTTCAGCAGGACAGACCCAAACATAAAGCCAGGGAACTGGAATGGTTTCAAAATATCACATGTGTTAGAATGGCCAGTCAAGTCCAGATCTAAATCCAATCAGAATATGTGGAAGATCTGAAAACTGCTGTTCAAACACTGTCATCTTTGGAGCGTGGGCTTTTTAAAAGGATGGCAGGACAGCTTGATGTGCAATTAGCTGTAGGACATCTACACAGCGGTCCCCAACCCCGGGCTCGGGGTACCGGTCGTAGTCGTTTGGTACCGGGCCGCAGAGTTGAGGCTCAGGTGTGAAATGTATGGTTTTCAGGGTTTTTATCGGTTTTCAGCGTTATTTTGTTATCGTTTTTATCGTTAACTTGTTTTCCTGGGTCTTTTCACGTGTGTTATGAATAAATCTTCTTTTTTTCGGTACCGGTACTAGTTTTATTTTGTTGTATTTATCCGCGACACCTTAAAGGCCGGTCCGTGAAAATATTGTCGGGCATAAACCGGTCCGTGGCGCAAAAAAGGTTGGGGACCGTGCTGCAGCATGCCTGTAAATTGCAGCAAATGTTTAAATATTGATCAAAGGGGCTGAATAATTATCATAGTAATATACATCATTTATGTGATAATAAGTATATATATATATATATATATATATTAGGTAGCAACGATACACAAAATTCACGGTTCGGTTCGATACTTTGGTGTCACGGTTCGATATTTTTTCGATACAAAAAAATGTTCATGCCTTTTTAATTTGTCATTTATTAAAATTATAAATATATATTTTAACTCAAAAGTACAGTTTTTAAATTTAATGTTGCTGAAACAACAAAGTAAAAAATAAATACTATCTGATGAGAATCACTCATCTTTGGAAAAGAGAGTTTATTACAGAGAAATGGCTCTTTCCAAAATAAAAGCTATACTATACGCTTCTTCTGGGCTATATTCTCAGCAGCATATTCATATCAGGTCCCCATAAGGAGAATCTGTGCTAACGGCTGTCTAAATGACTGGGTAAAGTTTGTAGCATGCGTGCTTGTTGTTTTTTGTCTGCTTCCACTTGTCTTTGCACTAGGATGATGTCGGCGTAAATGTGCAGTCATATTCATTGTGTTCCCACTAGTGCTGTCAGCGTTAATCTGAAATGAGGTTAATGCCACAACACGGCAAATCTTCTTTAACGAGCTACCGTGGACTGCCCCGTGCGTGGGGCTGGACGGCGTTTGGAAAATAATTCCAAACGCCAGATCTGAATGAGGGTGGGGGAGGTTCAATTTGCCATGTTGCAACGAGCTTCTGTCTTGCTAGCTTGTGCTGCGCTCAGTGGATCTGCGCTCGATAGTGCAGTCTAGGGGGAGTAGTGAAACGCAGATCCACTGAGTTCTCAACATGGACAGCATCGTCAGAAGAAAAGTTGATAAAATAAAATAAAAATTTTGTATTGTTCGATACATATGCGTAGCCAACCGAAAGCACTGTATCGAACGGTTCAATATCTATACGAGTACACATATATCAGAATCAGAATGTCTTTATTGTCATTGTCAAAGGTACAAAGGTGTGATGGCCAACTCTCAGGATGGTGTTAAAAGCAGAGCAGTAATCCACGAAAAGCATCTGCACATAGCTCCCAAGCTTCTCCATGTGTGTTACGGCAGCATGGAATGCTGTGGCTACCGCGTCTTCTGTGGATTGGTTTGCTCTGTAGGCAAACTAGTGTGGATCCAGGCTGCGAGGCAGGGTTGCTGTGATGTGTCTGCGGACCAGCTTCTCAAAGCATTTCATTACCACTGGGGTGAGTGCCACTGGTTTGTAGTCACTCAGGCTGGTGATGTGGGGCTTCTTAGGCAAGGGGACTATGGTGGAGGACTTCAGTGGAACAGTCGCCTGTGCACGGGATTTGTTGAAGATCCTGGTGAGGATCCCAGCCAGTTCTGCACAATCCCTCAATATTTGATCTGGCACACCATCAGGACCTGGCGCCTTCCTCGGGTTAACGGCCTGCAGAGTGACCTCGCCTCATGTTCTTCCAGGGTGAGGGTGGTGCTGCTGTGGGCCACGTGTTGCTGCTGTGGCTCCAATACCTCTGGTACCATGGCCTCAAAGGGGGCGAAGAAGATATTCAGCTCCTCCGCCAACGCCAGGTCACCTTCCGCAGCTCCAAGGTTGATCTTATAGTTGGTTAGATGCTGGATGCCCATAGGCAAATGGCTGTGGTTACTCTCCAGATGGTACTCAATCCTCCTATAGTCCCCCTTCGCCTCTCTGATTCATCTCTTCAGGTTGGATTGGTCTGTGGTGTAGTGGCCCCTGTTGCCAGAACTGAACGCGATGCTCCTCTCCTCCAGCAGCTGCTTGACCTCCCGGGTTATCCAAGGCTTTTAGTTGGGTTAAGCCTGGATACATTTGTCTACTGTAACAGTGTCTATGCAGTGTTTTATGTGGCAGAGAACACTGTCTGTGAACATTTCCAGGTCCTGATGTTCAAAGATGTTCCAGTTAGTCCTGTCAAAACAGTCCTTCAGCTGCTAAAAGGCACCCCTTTGGCCATATGGTAATAGTCTTTGTGATGGTGGGAGCAGCTTTCTTGAGGGGGGCATATGCAGGTATTAGAAACAGTGACAATGGTCAGACTGACCCAGATGGCAGAGGTCTGGCCCTGTAGCCCATTTTGATGTTGGAATAAACTTTGTCCAGAATCTTGTCACCCCTATTGGCACACTTGACGTGCTGGTGGAATTTGGGGATTGCTGCTTTTAAGTCTGCATGATTAAAGTCCCCTGTTACGATATGTAAACCGCCAGGGTAAATACTCTGTTTATTATTGATGTTTGTGTGCAGAAGTGCGATGGCCTAGTTAGCATTAGCATCTGGTGGAATATAAACAGCTGGCATTATGACAACAGTGAACTCCCTTGGTAGGCAGATGGGCCTGCATTTGACAGTAAGATATTCTTTGTCCGGTGAAGAGTGACGGTCTATTATCGCTGTGTTTGTACACCAGCTGTTGTTCACATACATACAGAGCCCCCCTCCTTTGCACTTACCGGAATCCACTGTTCGGTCATGTCGCTGTGTGGTGTAGCCTGCTAGCTCAATAGCAGAATCAAGAATGGAATCAAGAATGGATTGATGTAGCCAGGATTCTGTGATAAGAAGGATACATGAGTCTTTGATGTAGTTATTCGCTGCTATTTGCCCACCTCTTGCCCTATAGCAGGTGGGCTATAGCAGAAAGCTAATCTAAAGTACAAAAACAGCTTTAGTGATAAGTTTTAATGATTTTCTTATGGTCTCTAACAGTGGACTCATCTAATCTGCTAGTCCTGCTAGACCTCATTGCAGCGTACTTTGGAACTTTTTCCATCTAAAAAAACCCTCTGCTCAACTGTTTCCCATTTACCTAAAAAAGCATGTTCGAAAATCAGAAAATGTATAATGGTTGTTGTGGAGGTTTAGTGTCATATATCAAATACTTTTCACAATACATATTTTTGTTTTGTTTTTTAAATGGTCCCTCGACACACTTCCAGACTATTTTTTTTCACATTGAAATCAGAGACATTAAATAGTATTTAATTTCTAATTAAATAGTATTTAATTAGAAATTAAATACTATTTATCGTGGCTCCCAACTCTTGAGCCACGATCGCCCTAGAAATTAAATACTATTTAATTCTAGGGCGATTGTGGCTCAAGAGTTGGGCGTTCGCCTTGTAATCGGAAGGTTGTCGGTTCGAGCCCTGACAGTCTCGGTCGTTGTGT
>NW_024583007.1:222160-247998 GCF_018398535.1 Haplochromis burtoni
ATATATATATATATATATATACCACAAGCTGTACAAATCCCATTCTAATTCATTCTGATGGTAATTTCAGGCTTTAATCTTTCATAGTTTTAAAGAAAATATGTTCAGACATTGATCTAGATTTCAATGTGTAAAAGGAGGAGGATCAGAAAGGCATGTGGTTTTAAAGGTACTGAGCTCCTGTGGTTTTAATTGTATCTGTCTGATAGACTCCAAATCTTTTCCACGTAAACAGTCCTCTTCACACACTAAAGTTAATTATGGAATTCAACAGGGTCCTGTACTGAGACCTGTACTTCATACATGCTCCCTGAGGGTAGTATTATTAGAAGGCACAGTACATACATTTTCATTTTTATGCAGATGATACCCAGCTTTATCTGTCAATGAAGTCAAATGACACACACACACACCAATTAATTAAACTACTGGAATGTCTTAAAGACATAATAACTTGTATGACCTCCAATTTCCTTCTTTTAGATTCACTTGAGGTACAGTACAAACATCTTAGAAACATGGTGTATTAAAATCACAAGTTTTAAACTCTAAGTTTACTGCACCACTATACACCATATCCCACCACCTGTCAATCTGTTGGACACATCCAAGAGTCTATGGCTGTATCCCAATTCAGGGTCTGCAGCCTTAAAGGCCGCATTTTAAGGCCGATTACGTCACAGCAACGCGACAAAGGCTGTCCCAATTCAAAGGCTGCTCGAAATGCGGCCCTCAAATGCGTCCCTGTATTTTAAGGATGGGTCCGTGTATCCTCCATGGCCCAACATATCCCAGACTTCATAGTGCAGCGGACAAACCACTATAAAAGCTACCCTAATTAGGTCAGTTTGTGAGTTGTGTCCACTTTATTTAAGTTTCTGGACATTACTTTTTGTAAAGTTATATTTAATTGACCTCTTTTATGGGCCAGCTAATTATGTTTTTGAATTTTCTCTTTTGAACTTTTTTGAGGGTTAAAATAGAACAGAAAAAACCCTTTTTGAAGACATTTTTTTCCCTGTGTCCCCTATGCCTTGGCTGCTTGGTCCCTCACACTGATTTTCTGAAGATTTTGTGAATGTGGTAACGTGAACAAGTTCATATTCATTCACTGTTTTAACATTTTTCCCCAACTATGTGTTTTTACCACATAGACCAATCTGAATTCAGTCGTTGGGTATTATTAATCTCTGGCTCTCTTCCATAGCGTGTCTTCATCCTGTCTTCCTCCCATTCCTGTTTCCTCCTCTCTGACTATTTCCTTCCCATTCTTGCAAAGTATGCTCAAAAGGGGGTCATCTGATTGTTGGGATTAGGGTTAGGGGTTTCCTCTGTATTATTTTAGGGTCTTTACCTTACAGTGCCTCTTGGGATTTGATGCTATATAAATAAAATTTATCTGATGTACATTTTCCCTGTTTGCTGTAAAGAGCCTTATGGGTACACATGAGATCTCGTGTATATGTTGCATTGACATCAATGTTCATCTGTCTGCACTGCACCAGTTTTGAAATGCTTCCCAGTTCTTTCTGCATGGGATCAATACCACAATATTTCTATTCTACAGCCCCAGATTTGAACTTGCTATCGGAGCACCATTCCAAATGGATCCGACATTGGAGAGGAAAAGGGGAGTATGTCACCATAGCAACACAGCCTGCAACAGCTATTCTAATGGTATAGAGAGAGGGAGGAGCAGCACAGGCTAATGTACATTCAGCAGCTCTTTTGGTTAAGCAGTGAAGATGTGAGGAAGAAAACCAGGAAGGACACAAAGACCATCGGAAACCTGAACAGTAAAAGGGGCAATATTAAGCTCTATGCTCTTAAGCAGTGTTGTGTGCAGTGCTCAGATTGCTGAACTTTTACAAAATTGGCAACATTCACAATATTGCTTCATAACTGAGTTAAGATTATGTAGTCACAAGCCTTAGTAGAATAAAAATAAAAACCAAATGTGAAACAAACAAATAAAATACTTATCATCATTTGGTTAATATATTTACTGAGTCTAGCATGTCCCTGTAACAAAGCATTTGCACCGTAAAGCCTGTTGTAAACATCATAAATCTTGTGGCTGAAAACATCACAAAGCTAATCAAAACTCAAATAAAGTGAAATACTTTTCAAACAACAAAAATTCAATTGAAATGAGCATACACATTTTCAAAACTAAGACTAAACTGAAAATAAAACTTTGAAATGAAATTAATACTAAAAACAATAACAAAATATAAAACCATAATATCTGTGAACACCAACGACCCACCCACAGGATGACACAAGTTAGTCTATCCCAAGTGCCTGTCCCAAAACTACAGGCAATTGTAGCAAAATCATTTATGTGTAACTCAAGCCACATTTACGTATTTAAATCTGTGTAGAGATGTAATAAACAAACAGAGATTGGAGTATTTTGTACACATTTTTGTAACGCCTCAGGTTGCTTGGAACCTAAGCTGAGTAGGTACTAAAAAAAGTACCTGATACCAGGTACTACCACCTAATTACCACTTAATTAAATACTACCAGTGTTGGGTAAGTTACTTTAAAATAGTAACTTAGTTACATTACTAGTTACTTCTCTCAAAAGTAACTCAGTTACTTCAAGTTACTCGTTACTTTCAAAGTAACTAGTTACTAGGGAAAGTAACTTTGGTTTTACTCAGAATTCTCTTGTTAATGTGTTGCTTCCATAACTTTGCCAGTCTTCTAGCTTGCTTACTTGCCACAAGTGCACTGTGCCACCTACCAATAGAAAGGAAAAGATAATGTGCATATTTCCACGAGAGAAATCCCACGCCTGGACCGTCATTGACTGCTGCCATGATTCTAGCCTACGTCACAGCGTCATGTGCGCCTTTTACATCCAACACAAAAACTGCAGTCGTGGTGCTTTCGATTGTACTCAGAACTCGAAATTCTGCCTTCTGAATAGGAAGATGTAGGAACACCAGACTGCAGATGAGCTGCATACAGGGCTGGACTGGGACAAAAAAATCGCCCGGGCATTTTGACTAGAGACCGGCCCACCATTATAGGAAAAATCATAAAGCCTTTGAATGAAAACAAACACTGTTGTGACAGTGATGTACACTGTTCTGATGGTATATATGCATCAATCTATCAATCGTTTGTTGTAAGATTCAGATAATTATTTTTTAAAAGCTAGACATTTTAAATGAGAATAAGAAAGAAAAGTATTTCTTTGTGCCCCCCTTTCCCTGTTAATGCCCTACCTGCCCCCTGGCAACACTTTGCTAGACCCGCCCCTGCACAGTTACCAGCTGTCAGCTACCTAAAAAAGGATCCTGGTGTTATTTGTCTCTCAGAAACAGTTCATAACTTCCCTTCAACTCATTCATGTCACCTAAAAGGTAAACCTGTTTCTCCATCACCTGTTCAGCTCTGATGATCCAGTAAGGACATCTCCTGGTTTCATCTTCATGTTTCCCTCTCACCAGATAACCAAACCATATCATGACCAGCAGCTTTTTTGCAGCTGTGGCTCCAGCAAACATCAGCTGATACTAGAAATTAATATTAAATAAATTCTAACAACAGCTGATCAAGCTTAAAGTGCTGCTGTTGTTTAGCGCGACATCCGCTGGTTTCCTCTTTCGGCGCAAAGTGAGCGATAAACAAACAAGAGAGCCGATCAGCTGATCATTGATCAGTTTTCATGATTGAAGTAGAAACGGGAGAGGGAGGGGGGAGAATGAGAGAAGAAGAGGCAGCTGTGCGGTGTAAACACAGAATAACTCCAGCTTTGTGCCTTTTTCATTGTAGCTGGTGGGTGGCTGTAGCTCAGGTGGCAGAGCAGGTCAGCCACTAATCAGAAGGTCGGTGGTTCGATCCCAGGCTGCATCCTGGCTGATGCCAAATATCCTTGGGCAAGATACTAACCCCGTGTTTGCCTACTGGTGGTGGTCAGAGGGCCCGGTGGCGCCTGTGTCCGGCAGCCTCGCCTCTGTCAGTGCGCCCCAGGGCAGCTGTGGCTACAATGTAGCTTGCTATCGCCAGTGTGTGAAGTGTGTGAATGGGTGAATGACTGAATGTAGTGTAAAGCGCTTTGGGGTCCTATGGACTAGAAAAGCGCTATACAAATGCAGGCCATTTACTGAATCCGGACAAACTGTTCCTTTTCACCTCAATAAGAAACGCGTAATATTTTCTCTGAATACCAGACGGGACGGTTGGCAACTCTAATAACTTATGAACAAAATAAAGTTCAACATCATTAACTTCATAGCACCCACCCAGCTGTATAGAAACTCCGTCATGCTAGCTAGCACGCAGTACGGAAAAAGTCAGAATAACGAAAATAAACTCCACCTAAACTTGGTTCATATCTGACCCAGAGAGACTGCAGGTCATAACTTCTTACCTGAAGTTCAGTTCACACTTGGACCGGCGGCCGCCTCGGGTCTCTTTTCCTTCTGCGTCCCTTTTCCTTCATCCACCTGCTGGCCTCCACCACTTGCTAATGTTACTGAATCTGTGGAAGCTCCGCGATAGCCACCACACGAAGTAACGAGTAACGACCCTATCTAAATCCCAGTAACGATAACGCGTTCCTGATTTTGGCATAATAACTAGTTACCGTGCTCGTTACCACAATAATAACGTAGTTACTGTAACGCGTTACTTAATAACACGTTAGTCCCAACACTGAATACTACCACCCTAAAAACTGAGTCGACTCAAGTCGAACCAAGCTGACTTGAGTAGGTACTGATGAAAAAGGACTAATCTATCTCGTATGTGGTGTCCCCCAGGGCTCAATACTTGGAATAATTATTTTGGTTTTTTTGTTTGTTTTTTTAACGTGTTACATGTTACTCTGGGCCATCTACTTCATAGTTTTAAAGGAATCTTCTACTACTGGTGATAATTTTGACCGGATTATTAAGTGATCATTCTGGGCTTATGTACAGTTGATGGCCCATTCAAGAGGCAAATGACAAAAATACCAGTATTGTATTTTCTTAAATTTTAGATATTGGAACTATATATCATCAAAACAAAGATAATTAAATTATTTTTTAATCAGAACACTTACATAATTGGTATTATACAATAGTATGCATTTTACCTGCCCCTTTAGAAGGGAAGCCTTCTGAGGGCTTCCCATGATACACTGACTGTTTTGTCTTCACTGACCTTTGTCACGCACGCAGTGACCCACGCAGTTCTCAAAGAACACTATGTACTAGATGGATGGATGTACACACAGCTGTGTAGCAGTGTTTAAAGAAAAAAAAAAGGTGGATCATAGAAATGACAGCATGACATCTTTGTTTCTTATTCTGATCATTGTCACTGTTTGCTTTCGGCCTAACAGAATCCAGGCTGCCATTATTCACATGGCTGGTCTTCATCAGTACAATAAACACGTAAATAAAAACAACCAACCAAACACAAAGATATACGTAAAACTCTTAAAAAAACAAACACCTGCTCTGCTGAGATGATATGTTTTCTCACTTTGGGTAGAAGAAAATGACTGACGTACCCGGTTATTTCGTGTCGTCTACTGCCATCTTGTGTCCAAATTTTGATTGACACACACACACACACACACACACACACACACACACACACACACACACACACACAGTCGAGCCATTTTATTGTCGCAAGAACGTCAACGCGGCATTAAAAAAAGACAAAAAGACATGATAGCTTTTTTTTTTGTCTCTTTTGTTTTTTAAATTCACTTTAACCTAAACAAAATCTAAAACCTTTAGATTACGGAATAAAACGACAGCGCTACCTGAAAATAAAAATTTTCTTTCAGATTTTTGGGTTTGTCCATTTGGTAAGATTCTTTTCAAATTATGTTACGCTCCTCACGCATATATTTTTGTTAGTTTTGTTGAGTTAGCTAAGCTACGAGTCTGTATTTAATTTGTCACCTTATTTGTCACTACCAATTTTTAATAATAATAATAATAATAATAATAATAATAATAATAATAATAATAATAATAATAATAATAATAATAATAATAATAGCAGAGAAGACGATAAAGAAAATCATTAAAACTAATTAAATGGGAGGCAAAGGCCATGACGTTCACCCGGAAGTAGATCTCGTATGGTAGAACGCGCCATGGCCACGGCAGTAGTTTCTCACACAGCCTGTTAGCCGGTGATAAGCATAGCACAGGTCAGTGTTTCCTTTTGACAAGATTGGGACAGTAAGCGACAGCTGAGGGAAACTGCTCATCATGAGAAGTGTGCTGATGGTAGCGGAGAAGCCGTCCTTGGCTCAGGCCATTGCCAAAATCCTTTCTAAAGGTGGGTACAGAGTAAAAGCTGTGTCGATCAGCACGCAGTGGAAGTATGGTGGAGCCGAAATGAAATTGATTAGCTTTGATCGGCTGACCTTTTGGCGTTTAATTGGTTTTTGGTTTTTTGTTGTTGTTTCTTTCTTTGTTTTTTCAGAATACAAGGATTTTTTAAATCTGGGCACTCAGCATATATAAGCCTGGCTGGCCTGCTTGTCTTAATTAGAGTAATCCAAATGATGACCCCAGTTTTGGACTTGTTGGTTTGTTTCCTGTGTTTGCCTGTACTGCTAAATGACATATTATATACAATAGTTAAAGCAGTACTCTTTTTTTTTTTTTAGACACTCTTAGACTGGATCTCGAATTAAACAGAAAAGTGTTGTGATAACAAGGCTGTCAAAACACTACACATGGACACAGAATTGACACTGTATAATGTAAAGTGTCTCAGATTGCTTTAATGAGCTTTTAACAGGTGTGTAATAACTGATAACCTTTTCAGTGTCTTCTGGAAAACAAGCACAATGAGTGAAATGGGCTATTTCTCAGTAAAACTGATGTGAAAACTATACTTTGTCTAAACAGTGGATGTTGGTGAAGTTTTCCAGTGGCCTAAGTTGACCATAGCATGCTCTGTTGTGTTCAGCTGTGTCTGGAGATGGCACATATACATGCCACAGTGATGAGCTCAAACTCCAGAGAGTAGCTGGCTGAGGGGAAGCAGCTGGGGTTCTTCTTGAGGACTGGCATCCTCAGGGATACGGGGATGGTCTCTAAACCAAATTCACTGTCAAGTCCCCTGCAGGAGTGGCCGGTGTGGCAGCTGGCCTCATGGATGACCTGAGGCACCCGGTTCAAGTCGATGTTTTCCCTGGTGAGAGATGAAGAGTAGGCCTATACTGTGAATCTAGATTTGGACTTATCTGGATTTTCTGTACTACAAAGGTGGTTCACTTCTTACTGAGGTAATTCACCATGGTAACTCATGCTGTGAATCTAACCTGCTCTGGAGCAGGTTAAATTCCAGATTAGAAATCACCACCTACTGGCCAATCAGTTCTCCAGAAAATAGCATCAGCATCCCTGGAAGAGTAGGAAGGTGTTAAGTTTTTTTAACCTTGTCTAATGTCTTTGTTTCCCCATTGAGCATCAGTAACTCAGACTCACAGACATACGCATGCAACAGCTTTTTTGCAGCTTTTTTTTTTTTCCATTTGTTATTCTTGAGTTTAGACATTTAAAATACGTAATTCCACTCTTCTAGTGATTTAAGGAATACCGGACTTCATTATTCATTCAGAAGTTTTCTGATGCTAAATTTTCTTTTGTCATTAATCAGCTTTTTCTAATTTAACTTTAAAGACGTTCAGGTACTTTCCAACTTTGAAACTTCCTCTGTGTGAACTTCAGCTTTCAACAGTTTTGCACTTTTGCTTTCAGGTGAATGATTCAATGTATTTCAGCTCATTCAAGATTTTTTAACTAAATATTCAGCAATTATTACATTTCAGCTCAAACCATTCAGCTGTCAGCATTCACACTGCATTTTCTTCAGGAAATGCATTCTCTACTTACACTTTGATCTGCAACAAACAAGAGGGATGTCCACGTCTGCCGTATTAGGCTGTGAGCCAGTGAGTTTTATTATTAAATGGATCGAGTTTAAAGATCCAGAGCTATAATTTGTAGGGCTGCAGCTATCGGATATTCGAGTAATCTATCGATTATTCCATTGATTAATCACATAAGAATAACTTTTTTTGTTATTAATGAGCATTAATAAATATTCAAATTAGAAAAAAACACAGGTCTTTAAGAATGAACTACTCATTGGTTTCCATTTTAGAATTGCAGTGTTTAAAGGTTTAACTGCATACAACATCTCTAAAAAAAAAATTGAAATCTTTTTTTTTTTTTTTTTAAGAAACCATAATCTTAAATGTAAAAATATGTAAATAATCTCAAGTACAGACAAAGGTCAAATAAAATAAAATATACAATATACTAAGGCATAAGAAATCTACCTTTACTCTGTCTTCTTGGAAGGCTTTCCGATGTTAATTGGAGGAATGTTGTTGTGCTGCTGAAAACAGATGTTATGGTGGTGTAGACATTTTTATTAATATTAATTACTGTCCAACCTAACAACCCTCAGCTCATGGCTCAGAGTGTAATGGCTCATTGGCTTGTGAAAAGTGTGGAGTTTTTAAAAAAATATATATTTTAATTATAAAAATTAAGATATTTAATTAATACAATAGTTTGTATTATTTCACTTTCGATCTGAAAAATGTTACGAAAGCCTCAACTTCTGCAGACATACTGGAGATTTTTCTCTGTGTAAAACAAACAGAGAAACAAAAAGCTACAAAAGTTGCTTTTCTTCGCAAAGTTTGTGCTTTAATGAAGGACTCCCGCAGCTTTTTCTGCTAATTTGTAAAGTTCCAATATGGAGAGATGCTTTTTCTTAGTACTAGACTTAACACTGCTGGATAGACCCATCCCATTCAACATTCTCTCAGCCAAGCAGAATCAGCATAAGAGTTTGCGTTGCAGGTTCCAGCACTTACACGTAGCTCCAGGTCGCAATGCTGCGCTCGTTGATGCGGGTGGGCAGGTTGACCAGCTGGCTGTGGTAGTCCTGCAGGCTGTACGTGCAGAAAGATTCGTCCACACACTGGCTGCTCAGTGACAGGGCCACGCACTGATGAAGGGCCAGCAGACACAGCAGAAAGACACGCAGCTGCTGAACACACAGTCAGCGAGTTTATGTTTTGATGGATTGGTGAGTTTCTTATCAGTGAACCCAGACACATCACCAAGGTTTCTATACCTTCTAAAGGTGGCAAATGTAATACTGGTCTCCTATGATGGGATAGTTTTTGACTTTAGACTTCCTGTCCTACTTTGTAAGTTTTGGCTTCTTACAATTATTAAAGATTTTAGCGGAAGCCATGCTCATATTTCTTAAGGAAAAATATTATACAGGTGTCAAATATTCTGTCACCTCTAAGTTAAAAAAACACGCAGCGCTACTTTTGCCTTGACATAATTTTGGAAGTTGGTTTGAAGTAAATAAGGTCAGTTCAGTTCATCAGGTGTGACTGGGTCCTTTATCTAATTTGTCCACAGAAGGTAAATGGGTCCCACACTGAGCCTGGTTCTGCCTGTTAAAAGATTTCCTCACCACCACTTCACTGTGCCTGTTCATGGTGGGTTGTTGTGGTTCTCTCTCTTACATTGTCTGGCTCTCAAGATTGATCACATACAGCGATGTTACAGGGTTGCTCTTTTCTTTTTTACTGACTTACTTTACTTGAACAACACTCCCTACATTATCAGAGACCCAGCTTTTAATTACTATTATATTAGGAAATCTGGCATAACCTCTTCCTATTGTACAAATTACTTATTCTGAGCTACTGGTAGATATTGCCAGTCAGGTGAATAACATTCCTGTACTGGTCTTTAAAAAATGGACTCACAGAAATGTTGTAGTGGGTTCAGCATACAAATGTTTTTCTTTTTGTAATAGATTCATACACTTAACTTGTGCAGTCAGGATATGCAGATATTTGAACACCGCTATAGATGTCTAATAAAGTAAGTATGTAGAAAATAGGGGTGGGATTTTAAAAATTGATTTTCTAATTCAAATCGATTTTAGTTTGAATAATGCAATATCGATTTTTAAATATAAATGTATTTTGCCAGAAACGCCAGAATCTCAGGTTAAACCTCACAAAACTATTTCAACAACCACCAAACGGCTAAAACAGCAATTGAGAGCAGGTAAACAGATGTAAACACAAAGCACAGCTCATTCATGTCTGCGGACATGCAGTGGGGTGCTGAAAGCTGACATCTCACACATTCAGAAGCTGCCAGTTTGAACCAGCAGCAAAAGAAGAGCAAAAGTACGCTTCATGTTTGAAAAACATTTTCACTGCTCTCTCACAGTGTACTCAAGAGACCAGTTTACCATCAATAATCTCTGTTTTCTGCATTATTTGCTTGCTTTTTACGCACCAGTATACTGTTGATTGCACGCTGTCACCCGCCATTTTTTTTTTTTTTCCCCAAACCGACCTCCGATAAGAGAGCCTAATTTCTGCGGTTCAATACCAAAGAAATGTAAGCTTTTACAAAATATGCTTAGATTGCAAAACACTTGGCTATTTCTCTTATAAAACCTCTGTAACTTTGCTCTGATTTTCACTTCAGCAGCATTGGGTAATGTTCATATACTGACTTGTGGTTTTCTTCAGTTTTTTAACTACTGCAGAATATTTTTAAGGGTTATCTGCTATAAAAGCCAGGCCAAGAAAATCTACTTTATTTTTTTCTGTGTTTTATCCTCAGTCACTTTGATAAAAAGGCATCTGCTGTGATGCTTGCACCTCTAAAGTCTTACAATTGTCAGCTTTGTTTTTATACATACATAAAAATATGGATATGTACTGATAAGTAATAAGAATTATAATATTTCTGACTGTCTGAGTCAAAATCGAATCAAATCAGTTAGAAATCTGTGACGATATCCAGCTCTAATAGAAAATGAATGTTGTTTAATTTTACTAACCTGCAGATTGAATTAAATAGAGTTGAAAGATGTGAAAACATCCATAAATCTACTAGTGTGTTCCTTAAAGCCCATCTGAGTTTAACGTTGCTGTATGTCAGTCGACATTACTAAAAACCAAAAAGGCAGCATACTTACCTGGAGCTGTTCCATGGCTTGACTGTTTGGCTGGAGTTAGGTGCAGTGGAGCTTCTTTGCCTTTCTTTGGTGGTCACTCTGTTCTTTGGCTTGGAGTCGATCTGTGAACTGTTTCTGGACCTACCTCTATATATGTGCCCTGTTCTTGGCTGGATTTCTGCTTGTGTGCATTGTTGATTGGGTTGTTCACCTCAAAGAGGCTGGGGTAGCTGTGTCTGTGTAGGGGGTGGGGAATATATTAGTTACTGTCATAATAGTTTGCGTACTGTCATTATAATTCAGCCTTGAGAGAGTCATTTTATTCATAAGGACATCAGCCTGTACCAGAAATTTTAGGTAAGCAGGGAGAGGACGCTTGCTCACGACCACTTTGGCCTCGTGCTAATGGCTGCTTCTATGACTCATCAGCAATTAGACTACAGTATGAGAGAACAAAAAAGTGAAGTAACTTTTCTGTAATGTTTTTGACCGTGATTCAGAAGTTCATTTTTAAATTGATTTCTAAATGTAAAATGCTCAGTAGAAAAAAAATGCAAAACAAATCATTTATTAATTCAGTTCAGTTTTATTTATACAGCACCCAGTCACAACAACAGTCACCTCAAGGCACTTTATGTTGTAAGGTAGACCTTACACCATAAAGACCCCAAACTAATACATCAAGACAAGTAACTGTATTGCTAAAGATAAATATTGGCATTAAATTGAAATATGGTATGATATGCTGATGAAGGATTTAGGGAGCAAATATCTCTCTCTGTCTCTCGCTATATATCTATCTATCTATATCTATATCTATATATATCTATATCTATATATATCTATATCTATATATATCTATATCTATATATATCTATATATATATATATCTATATCTATATATATCTATATATATCTATATATCTATATATATCTATATATCTATATATATATATATCTCGATAGATAGATTCTTCGATATCCAACATCCACAATGACGGCGAAACAACTAATAGCTCAGTGTTCCAACATTCGAAAGAAGGGACTGCTCTCACAGCTAGAGATTGACAAGGTACAACATAAATGCTACAGCAAGGGGGAGCCAGGACGCCAGGTCAGGGGGGAGATATCATCACCAAGATAGCATGGAGGTAGGTTAGCCAACTATCGGAGTTGCAGAAAGGAATGCCATAACCAAGTGGCTGGCATAGTATACAGAAACATCTGTGCCGAGTATAACCTGGATGTCCCGAGGTCAAAATGGAAGGGTGGTGGTGAAAAAAGGTATTTTGTGCTCATACCATGTAAAAATTGTAAAATAAAAAATGTGATAACATCAAATGAAATAAACAAGTCTAGATAGTGACTTTAAAAACCACTGACTAAAGAACAGTTACACGTATCAGACCTTCTCAAAAATATTTGCGTTGCTCTTTATGTGCTGGGAATTTTAAACAACGACAAAAAGTGGGAAAATGAAAACAGTGCCAATTTCAGATGGTGCCTGCAAAACCCCTGAACGAAAATGGTCACATCAGAGGTATTAGAGCATCTCAAAACAATTTAAATCATGATTGTTCTTTATGTTTTAGATTTTGGTGTGTGGGGAGACATTGACATGTGGAGTTTAAAACACTCTTCATAATATCTTCTAATATAGTCAGTAAATCAGTCAGGCTCTACATCCCAGATAGAACTACAAGACAGCATCAGTACATGTTGAAAATATACCGGGACGAAGTGAATAACATACATGTGTGAGTAAAACCTTAAAAAACTAGAGCATAGAAGAAAGAAAGTCAAGAGCCAGATAAACTGAGGAGAAAGCAGAACAGAGAAACAGTTGACAGTGTCGCAGAAGATCCTCATCTCACGACTTCAGCTAGACTGGCAGTGCAGACACATCTCACTCCAAGCTGTCTTCTGGTTGGAGAAAGAGCACTGCAGATGTGATGTTGGCTTTTCAAGTGTTGATGAAGAAGTATAGAGTAGATCTGAAGGAACTTCACTTTGTGGATGAAGATGCTGACAGACTAACTATGGAACTGCATCAGGATGTCAAGAGGGTGGTAAGGGTGGTGCAAGATATGCATGAGGGCAGATTGGTGATTACATCAGAGAAGTGCTCTGAGCCACTTCTTGTTTGCAGTGATGATGGACAGACTGACAGATGAGCTCAGACAGAAGTGTCTGTGGACTGTGATGTTTGCAAACACGTTGTGATCTGTAGTGAGAGTAGGGAGCAGGTGGACAAGATCTTGGAGAGTTTGGAGGTATGGTCTTGAAATTCCTATACAGTCTGGAGTGAAGACCATACCTCCAAACTCTCCGAGCCCATAGAAGAAAACGGAATGCAGGGTCGTGGAGGACATGCAGAGAGTTGGTAGAGATAGGATGAGATGGGATCTCCATAAAAGGAGCAGCAAAATGAAGGTGTAGGTGTTGACCTGTCAATTAAAATTCATCTGCTGTTTGAGCTGCTAAATTTGTATTAAGGCTTCTGGTTTTTTAACATGAACATTGAAATGTTTTGTTGACCTTATCTGTTTGTAATTATAATAAGATAACCGTGTAGCCTTTTTCATGCCTAATTTGCTCTCCTTTTTCTTTAGGAAACTGTACAAGTCGCAAGGGGCTCAATGGCGCATGCTCAGTGCACGAATACACCGGCATTTTCCAGGGCCAAACTGTACACTTTAAGATGACTTCTGTTTGTGGGCATGTGATGAGTCTCGATTTTATTGGTGGGTATCCTCCATGTTAGGTCTTGCTCAGCCTTGATCTAAATTTTCACTGTTTTTTTTTTTTTCACCTCCTAATTTTACATGGGAGGAGTAATTAAAACAGATTATTAGGGACAGTTTTATAAAATAATACAGTTCAAAATGCCACAACTTATTTGTGTCAGATGATGAAGGGGTTATTTTCTGTGAAGCACCATTGTATAAAAAAAAGTGTCAATCATTGTATTGTAGTACACTGCAGTGATCAAGTGATATGAACTGTATGGCTGATATCGGTCCACAGCAATAGTGTAGTGAATGTGAAGGATGTTGCACTTTTTCTTTATTTTCCAGGGAAATATAACAACTGGGACAAAGTAGACCCTGCAGAACTCTTTAGTAAAGCTCCTACTGAAAAGAAGGAGGCCAACCCTAAACTCAATATGGTCAAGTTTCTTCAGGTAGGTTGACCCATTAATTGGCTTTACAATACATCAGTACTAGTTGTTATGTGATTTCTTATTTTAATCAGATTAGAGTCTGGACTTTGATTAGTCACTCCAAAACCTATTTGGCTTTTTTTTTTTTTTAGCTGTTCAGATGTAGACTTGCTGGTGTATTATTATGTTATCGATCTTGATGTAGTGTCTTTCCCTAATGTAAAGTGCCTTGAATGGTTTTGGATCATTGTCCTGCGGAATAACCCAACTGAGCAATACTTTTGAAGTTTTGGAGTTGGAGTTCAGTTGTAGGTTTTTTTCTATGTGTGGATAATAGCTCTCACCGTGGTTCACTTGAGTCCCAGAGCCTGAGAAATGACTTTGTTTCTGGGTGCCACAATACAAAAAAAACCCATTATGTGTTGCTTTTTGAGATCTTTTAGCCTACTTGGTTTTATTTAAAAGATCTCTTGATTCAGTAGCTCTGGCACTAATCAGGCTATCTGGCTAATCAAATTAAACTCAGCTTTCCAAAATGTAGTTAATCACATTTAATTCACTATCAACAAAGGGGCCAGGTATATTTGATAGATTTTGTTCCCTTAATAAATGAAATCATCATTTTAAAACTGCACTTTGTATTTATTTCAGGTTTTCTCTTTCTAATATAATTCTTTTGAAGATTTGAAACGTGTCACAGTTGCACAGCATACTAACAAATTTGGGAGGGTGCAAATATGTTTTCACTGCACTGCATTGTTAACCGTAAGTTTGTGGTATCATGTCAGGTTGAAGCCAGAGGCAGTGACTGTGTGGTTTTGTGGTTGGACTGTGACAAAGAAGGAGAGAACATATGTTTCGAGGTAATGCTGGTCACCACATCTGTTTCTTATTAGTACTCTCTATTAACATAAGGCTTTCAAACTTTTTGATAAAACTTATAGTTGTAGCTGTATCAGATGGCCTACAGCCATCCTTTAGTGACCTGGTACATGCTCAAGCTGCTGTCATTTAATTTTGTGTGCTCTTTCTAGTTTTGTCCTGTTCGTGTTCTTGATCTTTTTGTGCTGTTTGTTTCTGTGTTCTGCCTCACCTGTAATTCTCTTCAAGGTGCTGGATGCCATTCAGCCAGTGATGAATAAGGGAAGTGCCAGGAGTGTTTACCGTGCCAAATTCAGCTCCATTACTGACACTGACATCTGGAATGCTATGAACCGCCTTGGAGAGCCCAATCACAATGAAGCTCTGTCAGTAGATGCACGGCAAGAGCTGGATCTGCGTATTGGCTGTGCCTTCACCCGGTACACTGCTCTCTTCACCCACACACAGCTGTCTACTGATGTAGAAGGTTTCAAAATTACAATTCAAATAAATACCCTGGTGATACTGGAGCCTCATTGTCTCATCTCTCTATATACTGTACTGTATGTAGCAGAGATGACAATAAAGTTTACTTTGACTTTGACTTTGATTTCTCATGTAAGCTCAGAATTGTGTGATTAATCAAGCAGAAGAGGAAGGTTAGTTAAATACCACACTTTCAAACTGCACTAATTTAAAAAAAAAAAAAAGGGTCCCAAACTCAAAATGCCACAGAGCACTGTTTTTGTGTGATTTCACCTCCATCCAAAGCTTAGTTCATCTGGTCAGAAGTTTATTAAATTCCAGAATCTTTGAAAACATGGTTGATTACAGCTGATCAAAGATATTTATACTGTTCATTTAAGGTTTTTTCTTGACTAAACAAATTTTCAGGTTCCAAACAAAGTATTTTCAAGGGAAATATGGCAATCTAGACTCTTCGTTAATCTCCTTTGGTCCGTGCCAGACCCCAACACTTGGCTTCTGTGTGGAACGCCATGACAAGATCCAGTCCTTTAAACCAGAGACTTACTGGGTCATCCAGGCAAAGGTAAACCATGACCTCAGTTTCCTGCCACACTGTCAAAGATTCCTTTCTGCTGTGCGGTATTGACAGAAATGATGTGCTTTGTTCAGGTTTTTAAAGGAAAGGAGAGTCCACTGACACTGGACTGGAACAGAGTTAGGGTCTTTGACAGAGAGGTGGGTCAAATGTTTGTCAACCTGGCGAAAACATCCAGGGATGCGCAGGTGAGTGCAAAAACCAGACTTTGTGGTTTGTAGATAATATTTTTTTATTGTACATGTGCTGTCTGACATTATGAAGGTCATGATTATTATTCCGTTTCCTGTTTCACCAAATATTAAATTAACTACAAAGACAAACGTCTGCTTTATAAAACATTTTCCAGTCAATCTGAATTATAATAAATTTAGGTCAGCTTGCTTAAGCAGGTGTCTGCTCTCTCTCACAGGTGGAGTTGGTGAGTAAGAAGGAGAAGACCAAGCAGAGGCCTCAAGCCTTAAACACAGTGGAGATGTTGAGAGTGGCTAGTTCTGCCTTAGGTATTTACATATGTATATTTACATTTACAGCTATTTATATTTACTTTTTCATGAGCTGTCATTTCTCCTGAGCATAGAAATACACTGAGGGGATGGGTTTGTGGTTTTTCATGAGTCATGGATAGGAAAAACAATAGTTTTTTTTTTCTTGTTTTGGTTTGTTTAATCTTTATGAAGTTTGAACTAAGAATGTTAAGCTTGATTAGATGAAACTGACTCAAATATAATTGAACACGTTTGGTTCCCTGGTGATTCTAAATTGATGCATGTGTTGATGCAGGATGTGTTTTATGGCTATGTGGTGTAGTGTAAAGTATTTTGAGTGATCGGAATAGGATATCCTTGAGGCTGAGGGGTATCCACTACTTTTAGCTACTGTGTTACGCACCGTGAGTTAAAGTGTAATCAAATGTGCTTTATAAATAAAACTGTTATTGCCAATCGCCGCTTTACACAGCGTCCCAACTTCTTCGGAATTCGGGTTGTGAATATGGCTGCTATAACACTGACAGTTGTTCTGATCTTTGATTATTATGTTTGCAAAAATAAAATGATACTGTCTTTATATTTGATCCTTGTACTTTTAATATTGTTTCAATGAAAGGTAAGGGTCATGTACTGGAAAGCCCACCTTACACTTTATCCTTTGCGATCGAGAGGAACAGTCACTTACTGGAGAGTATCTTCTGTTCTATTCTTACCTAATATCTAAACTTATCATAAAAAGTCTTTTGAATGGAATTTGTATTCACAGGAATGGACTCAGGTTTTCTATTGTTTTAATGTTTAATGAGTTTGACCATCACACCCATTACTTATGTGACATAAGATATCTCAACGCATTTCTCTGTTAGATGATGTATTTCTTTGTACTTATTATATGTGGCATGAAAGACTGCTGGGTGTGCCCTTGTGGCAGCACAGGTGAATGAGTCTGTTAGAGAAGATGCTCCACTGCCTGTCCAGTAAATGGTGCAGATGGTGATCTGGGTTATACATAGATGGATACGAGTTTGTTTAGTGACAGCTTCTATGCCATAGTTTCAAGTGTGTCCAGTTTGCAGCCAATCACATCCAGCCTTCCTCATCGGTGTACTCTGTCTGCTGGAAGAAAAAATGTGAAAGAATTAAAGAGAAAAAGGATGTGATATTATGTTTCAGGCATGGGTCCCCAGCATACTATGCAGATTGCTGAGCGCCTATATACACAGGGCTACATCAGCTACCCACGTACCGAGACGACCCACTACCCAGCAAACTTCGACCTGAAGGGAACACTGAAGCAGCAGACCAACAACCCCTTCTGGGTAGAAGAGGTGAGTACATTCATTCAAGGCTGCTTATATGTGTATACATAAAGTGATTCATTCAATTCAGTTCAATTCAATTCTATTCACACAACCCCAAATCGCAACAACAGTCACATCAAGGCAATCCTACAGTAGTACAAAGAAAGAGCCACTTAGAAATTAATGCGATTGAAAATGATAAAAGGTTTTTTAATTTTTCATCAGGTAAAAGCTCTGCTTTCAACTGGAATAAACCAACCCAGGAAGGGCACTGATGCTGGAGATCATCCACCTATTACTCCCATGTGTGCTGCCACGGAAGCAGAACTAGGTGAGCAATACAGGCAAATAACTGAACAACATCACCTCTTTTTATGATACACCTCTATTTATATAGGGCATGCCTTCAAGGAGCAATGAGCAATATTGTAGACATATTTTCTGTTAGTCAATCTAGGAAATGTTAGGTTAATAAAGAGTTTGAATATTCAAAGCCCTATATATAACATGTTAGGATGTCTGATGGTTATTATAGTTAAAATATTATTATAGTTAAAATAAAAAATATCCTTTGTTGTGGAATTTGTGAATTTGGTTTAAAAAAGCAATTTGTCACAAATTAATGATGGTTTGGGCATTTTTATTGAGGCGAGTCAACAGATTTCAAAAGCAACCTGTGCACAAAGCTTGTCATCATTTAGAAGCATTAGGTGCTCTAAAATCTCACAAATGGTAGTAGTTGAAAACTTCACACAGTTGGCTGTAGTTCAGTTGATAGAGCAGATCACTTGCTAATCTTAAGTTTGGTGGTTTGACCCAGTCTGCATGCCCCAAGTTGCTCTCTGATGCATCTGACAGAGTATGAATGTGTGCATGTTTTGATAGAAAGCACTTAGAGTAGAAGAAAGTGCTTGTTTGAGTGGGTGAAATGTTGTATAAAAATGGCTTTGAATGCTCTGGGGGAGTGCTATATGTAAGAATCAGTCCATTTAACTTGAACTCTTAAATTCTCTCTAGCACAGGGGTGGGCAATTAATTTTCCCACAGGGCCACTGCATGACTAACTGGTAGATGGTAGCACCAATAAGCTGAACTCAGTTCTTTTTACAAACTGTTACTATTAAGATTAGATGTTACAAATATTCAACAAAAATGAGCAACAGGCATAGTAAAATCAATAACTGTGTGAAAAAATGTCCTGAAAGTGGGTCAGCTATCCTTTAAAAAATTAATTAATTAAACAGGAATTTTTATTTTCAATATATACATACACACTATTCCCTACCTGCTAGCATATTAGACCCTGCTGTTATGTGATTGTCTCAGAGGCATCTTTGCACAGCCTGCACCTGGCATCTTGCTTGCTGTGGTAGACCCCAGCCTCTATCGACTTCGTGCTTCACTTTTAAGTTGTGCTGTATTGTGTACTGTGCTGCCACCATTAGTGCCTCTGTGTTTCAGTTTAGCTTTCTCCAGGTGTTAATAGGATTTTTCCAATATCAGCCACTTCTTCTGTCTGCCAGTGGTACATACCATGCAGGGGCCTGTCCGTCGATAATGGTTTCACTTCTTGCTCCTCTTCGTTCATTAGTCACCTCCTCTCCATGAATGCCTCCATCGATGCCAGGTGTGAATGACACATTGTCTTATTGACAATGGTCACAGCTGATCATGTGCTTGGTGAATACCACAGACAGCAGAAACCCAAGAATGAAGGGGAGCAATAAGAGAAACCATTATTGAAGGACAGGCCCCAGCATGGCATGTCCCACTGGCAGACAGAAGAAGCCAGTCTTGTTAATGATCTGGCTGAGGGGGTTCATGTACCACAGTACCACATGAGAGCTTCCATGTGGTACTGAAGCAGGTATATTAAAGGACTCGTCCCATCCCAGTAACAAACTGTTTCAACTTCTGCAATGAGGCAGAAGGTTCCGCACCATGGGGGCAAAAATCACGAGACTCTAGTAGCTTCTGTCCTCTGGTCCTAAATCAGAATGTGCCCCCACTCCCGTCACAGTATCCATAAGTGACTGAAACAGGACCTTATATTGTATTCTTGTCACAGAACTTTCATGGTCATATTTCATATCGTATCTGATTCATTTTTATGTTACATGCTGCTACACTGATCATGCTGCTTCACTACTGTGTATACTACTCTGGTCACTTGTTTTAATTGCACTGCTCTGTCAATACATTACTGTGCTAATATGGCACAAGACACACTGTTCTAAAAATTATTTGAAATTGAATAACCCAACATCTAACAGTGTGAAGTTATTACACTGTAGAATATTAGAATTGTACATCAATAACTATGTATACCCAAATGTGTTCTTTTCTTCCCACAGGAAGTGATGGCTGGCGGCTATATGAGTACATTACCCGGCATTTTATTGCCACTGTAAGTCAAGACTGCAAGTACCTACAAACCACTATAGAGTTCAGCATTGGCACAGAGGCTTTCTCATGTAGTGGAAGAACCCTTATATCACCAGGTAAACATAGATGATTGTTTTGCAGAATTTTGCAGTACTTACCTGCAGTAAACCATTGCATTGTATTAACATCATTGTTTGCTTAGTGTATGGAGTAATTGCTTGTGACTATGTAGCTGTCAAAGGTGCCTTATGACATCATAAACTTTGCTTATAGCTAGACTCTGTGATTGTATGCCCTTTTGGTGTAGACATGATACAGACCACATGGTGGCACTATTCAGATGGAGTTTTTAGGATTTGACACCTGTCTATATTTTGTGGTTCTTCATAACTATTTTAGAATACAGCTGCAAATAATGTCAGCAGTGAGTCCTTAATCAGCTTTCTGAGTCCGTGAACGATGGCCTGACATTGTGCTTTAGAGCTGCTTGATTAAGAATCTACTGCTTCATTAAACATAGTCTCACCCATACTTCTTACCCAGATGCAGGAAAACAGGCCCAAACTGCAACAGTATTTCCCTTTCTTCCAACAAAATTTTTATAATTTAAACGTGCAGTCATGTGGAAGAAAAATTTACATGAGTCTATGCATCTCAGGCTTGAGTGTTCTTTTTGCAGAGCAGTACTTTGTTACCCCATAGTCTAGTCGCTTTGCTGATATGAGTGACAAGAATCCTGCAGAAATGTTTTTTGTTAATGTTGTGTACACTTCCTTTAAACATGTCTTGGGAAGATCAAACCTTAATAGATCTTTACATTAAGAAAGGATCTATTTGTCTACTCCTCTGACTTGTATAACAATCAGATTATGGCTTAGATCTTCAGTGCAGAGTAGGGCTGGGCAATATGGCCTAAAATCCATATCACGGTATAATTTGAAGCATGTGCGGTAACGATATATATCGCGATATATTCTTTTCTTCTGTATAACGTATTTTCCACACTTTAAGGCACCAGAGATGGGCAGTAACACGTAACACGTTACTGTAATCTGATTACTTTTTTCAAGTAACGAGTAAAGTAAGGGATTACTATTGCAAAAACGGTAATTAGATTACCGTTACTTTCCCGTAGGAACACTGCGTTACTTAAACCGTGATTTTTTTTTAAAAAAAATTTTTTTTTTGCGAGAATGTCTCATGACAATGACGTAAGCGAGTGCGACGTTCGTGACAACAGCTGTGTGTAGATCAACAATGGATAATATATCGAGTGCGGGAGAGAGTATGAGCATGCAGCATTTAAAGCGTGGAAGTACTGACCTTACTTTGAGTTTGATTCCATAAAAAGTGACAAAAACATTTGCGTCCATTGTGCGTGGGAAGAAAACTTCTTTTTACAGCGAAAAAAAACCCTAAACAAGCACCGAGTGTGCAACGACATAATGGGAAATTCACAGAGAAACTCACGGATTCTTCAACTGACCACTGCAGCACACCTGCACCAGGGCAAACCTCCGCCAACCCCACTCCTGCTTTACAGGTGTAAATAGAGCAACAGGACCACTAGTCTTTGATTTTATTTATTTTCTGCTGTGTTTTACTTGCATCTATTTGAAAGTGTAAACACAAAAAAAATGTTATTTTATGTGCTGGAATGTGCAGAAAATAGGTTTAAATGTTAAACTAATTTCTTCAAGTCAGAGAATGGTGCATATAATTAAAATTTTCGCTTGATGCATAAAGTTAAAAGATTAAAACTGATAAAAACAAGTTTAAAAAAAAAGAGACTTTTCCATTTGATTACATTTTGTATGATGGATTATGCAGAAAAAGTAGAATTGGGCTGAAAGATCTATCGCTTTATCACCTATTCAGGTTGTAAATCGGTTTTTTAAAAAGTGACTAAGTAATTAATTACTTTTGAAAATAAGTAATCAGTAAAGTAACGGGATTACTTTTTGGGGAAGTAATCAGTAATTAGTTACTGATTACTTTTTTCAAGTAACTTGACCAACACTGTAAGGCACACTTAAAATCCTTTAATTTTCTCAAAAATTGAGAGTGTGCCTTATGTATGAATTCTGGTTGTGCTTACTGACCTCGAATCGATTTTGGCGTGCAGAAATCTGTTAAAAAATGTTTTAGTACAACTTTGGTAAGCCGCACTGCTTGATGGATTGTCAGAGCATTACGGCTGCCGTAGTGAGGAGCTTCGCGGAGTAATCTGGGTCCAAAACTCCGTCTCTTCAGGTCCCTAAGTCAAACGAACACTGAGAGTTAAACACGGTCTAAATTCTTTAATCTTTAATAAAATCATCAGCGTTGCTGCTTTACCAGGTGTAACAATTAAGTTTAACATCCATGCATCCATGAAAACAGAATTTATTAAATTTAACAGAGTTAGAAGTTAACAGGAAGTTAGCTCGCTAGTTTACAGCTAAACATAACATACCATGTTCTGACTGAGAGACTTTTGAAACTAATTAAAACGTACAGCTCTGCTACCACTTCCAACATAAATGAAGACAGAAAACTAAACAGCAAGGGCGTTTGCAGGGTTACTGACGTTGGACTGCCTGGTATATAATGTTGTGCTACGTGATTGCTAGTGACACAGCTATATTAGCATAACATTAGCACAGTGAAGCTGGAGGATGAACGCCAACTTTTTTTCCCACGTTAACATTTATTAACTTTTTTTTCCCACTCAATAAATGTTAACGTGACGGATTCTGGTGGTCAGGGACAAATGCAATCGCATAGCAGGATGCTATACACGGGGCAAACTTCACTCAGGAGAACAACTGAGATTATTTATCCACAATACAAGGTTAGTTATTAATATACTGCAACAATATGGGAATAGAACAGCTGCGAGAGAATTCAACATTAATGAATCAATGTTACGGAAGTGGAGGAATCACAGTTTTTGGCTTTCCCCATATTTCAAAAAGTGCTTCATCTCTTCATCTGTCGCCCGGCATAATTTGTAGATGATAATGGTTGTAGCAGCTGCGATGCTTCCGACCAAAACAGGCGCAGCTTGATGACATCATCATCATGCGCTATCGCGGTACCGATATCGTTGGCCAAATTTATATTGTTTCTATCGTATATCGTTTATATCACCCACCCGTAGTGAAGAGATTTGTGAACATTAAAGAATTACCACGCCTGCAGCAAGCTAATCCTTGCTAAATGTGCATTTTGTTTTCAGGTTACACGACTGTAATGCCATGGCAGGGCATCCCTCTGGAAGAGTCCATACCAGTATGTGAGCGTGGAGACACTTTCTCAGTAGATGAGATCAAGCTGATAGAAAAGCAAACCAGCCCACCAGACTACCTGACTGAGGCTGAACTCATCACCCTCATGGAGAAACATGGCATTGGTATACTTAAATACTTTTTAAATAATTTAAGCAACAAGCTGCCTGTGCACATTGTTTAATTTAAACTCAGCTGTTCGCTTAGATGGAAAGCTGGTCTGTGTCCAGGAAATGGACCTGCTGTGGGTTATCACTTCATGTCTGGTCATATTTTAATTGTGTGGTATTTGGGAAGCAAGGCAGAAACGGATTGCAGATGCCAGTCACCCAATCTGTCATCTCTATTGCATGGATGAGTCATTAATCTTTCTGCTCATTACACATGTTTATTATATCTTTGAGGACAACCTTTGAGGACTTCATGCATGACAGCAGTTCTTTGGCTGTAAATTCTGAAAACAGTCTTATAGATGTTGGTCTTTGTCCTCCCCCCAGGTACTGATGCTAGTATCCCAGTCCACATCAATAACATCTGCCAGAGGAACTATGTGACAGTTGAGAGTGGACGCAAGCTGAAACCAACCAACTTAGGCATAGTCCTGGTACATGGCTACTACAAGATAGGTCATTTGCTTAAGTTACCTTTGTATTCTCTTACTCTTGTAATGAATTTGTGCTTGGTCAGTAGTGGAGGGTTTCTGGAACATAACTGATTTATCTTTGGATGCTATGGCAACTAATGCAGGTACTTGAATATAACCAAATACCTGCAGGATATAGGACCAGACAGAGTGGTTTATAGAGCTAATAAAATACAAGATTATTATTAATGCAAATTTAATTGTGTGTTTTTCAGATGCAGAACTGGTGCTTCCCACTATACGCAGTGCTGTAGAAAAGCAGCTTAACCTTATTGCGCAGGGTAAGGCCAACTACCATCAGGTCCTACAGCACGCCCTGGATATCTTCAAGAGGAAGTTTCACTACTTTGTTGACTCCATTACCAGTAAGTCCAGTGAAACCACAGGAACGCAGTGTCACAAGTTCCTTAAAGGGATTATTGATTATTATTATTGGGATTATTATTGGTAGCTGTGGCTCAGAACAGGTTGTTTGCTAATCTGAGGAAATGGTGAAGTGGCTAGTGACCTCACATTGAATCTTTGAGTAAGAAAACTGTGAAAAGATCTCAGAGCTTTAAACAGGCTGGTTTCTGCTAAATGGGTCGAACATGGCAGGGACTGGGTAACAGTGCTGTAATTACAGTTTTACATCAACAAGAAACATGTGACCTGTGAATGCAGAGGAGACATATTATTAAAGCACACTGCAGGTTCCAGTTTCTTGTATGCAGCTGAAGCTCAGACTTTGTGTGTTATTTTTTCCAGACATGGATGAGTTGATGGAGGTCTCCTTTTCTCCCATTGCTGCTACTGGGAAGCCGCTGTCCCGCTGTGGCAAATGCCACCGCTTCATGAAGTACATCCAGGTGAGCAGTCAAAGCCACTAAACCCCGTCTGAAGCATTTGAAGACAGATTGAATTATCAAGACTGTTGGAGCATGATTGTAAAAGAAAATCCTAACACTATAGTGCTCAAGATCTGTAGATGTAAAATGCAAAAATTTCTCTGCAGTTCAAATTCTTTCAACATGATTCACAGCCTAAAATATTATTGTCTGGGTTTAAGGACAAGGACTTTGGAAATTCTGCCTTTTTTGATATATTGTGGCATTTTTGAATCATCTAAGAAATTAACCATTGCAATTCTAAATCACAGCCACATGGCTGGGATTTAGACACGTGAGTTTACACTCTGTGCTTTTGTCATTTAAAGTAATAAATGACCATTTATTTATCCTGTGTGGACCACTCACTGTGGCCTTGAGAATTAAGCTCATGTGCTTCCTTTATTACCATCTCTGTCCGATGATGATGATGTACCAACACAGTGGTCTTCATTAGCTTTTTTTCTCCAGGAACGAGCAAGTGAACAAAATTTTGTTTTTGTATTTTTGTCTTCTTTGGAGTTTAGAAAATGCCTTTAGTGTGTCTTTTACTTTTACTGTTGGGGGAAAAAAAAAACACATCAGGACACATTGGTATAATTCTATTTTTCATAGGGCAGTAAACATGGTGCACAACAGTTAAGCAGCTTTTATACTGAAACGTATGATCAATGTTATCATTGTGCACTGCACAGAGGCTGCTGCTTTGTGTTGATGGTGTTATTTCTTACACACTAGAGTCATTCAATACTTGATCTGTATGTTCCACACAATTCTGAAGAGGACTCATATATATATATA
>NW_024583008.1:0-13959 GCF_018398535.1 Haplochromis burtoni
AATAATTCTGCACTCCCTGTACTCTCGAAAGGATTTTACATAACAACAGACTTTGGCACACAAGGAACAAAACAGAGCTTGGAGAGGTGGCAGCTTTTATACACAACTGGAAACCTCAGGACAGTCTCATAGGCATCGCTACTGTTCTTCTGTGGAAAAACTCCACAATAGCCTTTACCTTGTCCACGGTTGTTTTCCCTACCTTCAGGGAATCTTTAAATCATCAGGTTTAATGTATGTGCCAGACATGGGTGGTGAGTCCGCTTCAGAATTTTTTATGGCTTTGGTGATGTTTGCAGCATTATCACTCACACAGTACACCACTTTGTCCTGTCTTGCCACTCATTTGCCACTCTTAATAGCTCCTGTACCAGGTTTTCTGCAGTGTTTCTGTCAGTGAAGTCAAAGCAGTCCAGCTGGAAAGATGTCATCTTGTAAATTTCAATAAAGTGGCAAGTGACAGGCATGAAAGAGCAGGTGGTTCTAGAGGTCCAGCAGTCAGTTGTCAGGCAAACTGATGGAAGTTTTTTCACCCTGTCTTGCTATAATGCACGTTCTGTGTCATATAGTTTTGGGATTATTGTTAGGGACGGTGTTTTTCTACTAGGTAGAGTTTACATGGGATTTAAGCCTTTAAAAGTTCTAAAATGGACAATGCTATGAAAATAGATCTAATGATTTCATCCTGTCATGGGTTGAGTCCGATAAGTATGATGATCTAAAGGCAGATACACAAAGGCTGACTGGAATGAACTAAAAGCAAGTCATTTATTTGGCTGATTGCACAAATATATACATGAAAAAATGAAAACTATTAACTACTAAAACCAAAACTTGAACCCACATTCAGCATAAGGTGCCCTGGAGAAGATACGCAGGCATTCTGACATAAGATATGGGGGACAGTGAAAATGTATACACAGACGGCTAATTAGGGGAAGTGAAACGAGCTGGAGAGAACAAGACACAGGCGGACTAAATCACAAGAGATGAGACAAACAAAGCAAAGCACAAGGACAACGACTCTCAAAGCAAAACAGGGAGTTACATAACTAAATGAGGAAGACAAATGAAACATGAATGAAGAGGAAAGGACACCCTCAGGGAGGAATTAACACTAATGAGCCATGTGGACTTATTAAAGGACCCAAAACGCAGGCAAAGAACAGCTGATATGAGTGAATGTTTATTTTCAAAGTGGCAAAATGACACCAACAGGGAGATTAACGCAGACGAACCGGCAACATGCAGAAGAACACACAGCAGTAATCAAGGGATGGGAGACACGCCTGGGAGAAATCACAGCTGACGAGACAGGGGAAACGTAAACTGAACACACTCACATGAGATAGAGACCTTCAGAATAAAACAGGAAACTAGCAGACACAGAGAACCAGACAAGACACTGAACTTAGACAGATTCGCGAGCAGACACAGTGACACCATGGACAGACAGAGGGCACACAGGCAGGCATGAAACAAAACCCTAAGACATAGCAAACCTAAACAAAAGACAGAATAAACAAGAACAAGAAATATAAAGAAACACAAAACACTAAGTCGTCAGACTCAGGACCATGACAAAAATAGCTGAGAACTGAAAAAAAACCCAGCACTGGTGACAGTGTTGAGATGTGAGGAGACAGGAGCTTCATCTTAATATTATTTCTTTGGAACCAAAGATTTTATTTTATTTTACATGTTTAGCCCTGTTTAATATATCAAAGATATATCAGAGATTTTATTCAAGAAGTGCTTATGGAGGAAATATACAAATATATGTGATTTAATGCAAATAGAGTGATCAGATAAACATCAGAGCTGGATGACTATACCTGCTACAGCATTAGGTTATCACCTCTCTTCTGATTGACATCAACTATTTTATGCAACAAATGTATATGAATTTTTTACATCTGCACAAAGCCTCGCTGGTTTCAAAGATGTACATAGCACACAGTGTCTCTGGATAAATTAATCTTTCTGTTGACAAAACAGAAGGATTCAGAAGAAAAAAAATACATGTAAACTGTATTTGTCTTTAATATAGGAGAATGCAATCTGAAAATAAACGTTAAAACAATCTAAAGCTAAATTGAAAAAAAGAAAACTTTCTACAAACCTTCACCCTGCATTTAGAGAAAACCGAAATGATGCTACAACTTCAGTTGAAGAAGTTGCTGTTGTTTAGAAGGAGGGGAGATACATGGTGTGAGTTTGATGTAAAAAAGACTTTACATTTTGTATTTACAAAAACATCAGAAGTATACAACAGAAGGCTGAAACTGTTTCCCACAGTTTATCTCACAGTTTAACAGCAAACAAAAGCTCACTGATCTAAAGGGCAAATAAAGTAGAAAGCAAAACGTCTTACAAACATCTCATTAGCCCTGTGAAGCATCACATCATCATGCGGTAGCAATAAAATTAATACAAAATTTGTTTTGAAATGTGTTGCTAAACTTAAGAAAAAGAAAAAAGCTTAAGTTTAATGTGTCCACTTCATTCCCACCTCACGTCAGTCTCCTGTACTACTTTAGGGATGACAATTCTCTCTTTAAATCATTTTTAAACTGGTTCAACAAGTAAATAATATTTACGAGGTACGTGGATTTCAGTTCATTTTGTTTCTTCCATGCAGGACTCTCAGCTAGTTGGACTTCACTCCAGATTTTCCTGCACCTTCTTGTCTGTCTGTGCTTGCTGCAAAGGCCTTTAAGGCTGAAAGGTTCTCATAAACAGAATGAGAATCTAACTGATGGAGAGAGATTAAAATAATAATAAGACTAAAAGAGCTTCTTTAAACATGTATTGCATTGTGGTAAAATTATTACTGGCTCTAATTCATATTGCAAAAACTGTCTGTTGTGTAGCACTTCTTACCTGGATCATATCAGCAGGTCCACCTGCTCCAGTATGTAAGTTTGCCCGTTTCTTCTTCCTGGATAAATTCCAATAACAAATCAATTTTATTGAAACTGAATCAGCGGCTTTAAAGATAAAGTTGGGGGGAAAAGAAAAGTAATGGAACTGATGATTTTATATATACATATATATTACCTTATCTGTATACTCAACAAAAACAAAGGAATCAGCATCAGAACCACCAGACTCAACCTGATGATATTCGCGATTATTACTGATTTCACTAAAAAGAAGACAAACAAACAGGATGCAAGTCTGAGTTGCACATCTAGTTTCACAGATCATTCAACTGTGAGGAGCATCAAACTGACCTGCCACAACATCCAGCTGTAAGATGGAGTTCTGATGTCCTCTTGAGTTCTGGGCAACACAGTAATAACTCCCACTGTGTTCAGGTTGGATGTCAGTGATTGTGAAGTTCTGTCCTGATGCCTTTGGTGACTCATCATCCTCCTTGTACCAGATGTAATTAGCTGCTGGGTTAGCATCACTGCTACAGGTCAGAGTGACTGAACTGCCCTCCACTATCTCAGCAGAGGGACTCACTGACACAAAGGGAAGTCTCGGAGGATCTAGTAAACAGTAAATTAAAAACTATGTAAATTTATATTCAAATTCTGTTAAGATTCTTAAAAAGTATTTTGAACGTTTAGACTGACAAAAAACACTCACATTGTACATCCACTGATAGAGAGGTAGAGTTGGCCTCTCCATGCACATTCTCAGACTTGCAGGAATAATCCCCACTGTCCTCCAATCTGATGGAGATAAAGTGATAAACACCCTGTTGTCCTACTGACAGTACTTTGTTGTCTTTGTACCAGGTGTAATTAGCTGCTGGGTTAGCATCACTGCTGCAGATCAGATTTACAGGGCTGCCTTCCACTATCTCATCAGAGGGACTCACTGATAGAGACAGAAACTTTGGAGCATCTGAAAGAGAAGGTAAAGACACAGAGAGTTTGCCTGTCCATTGATGACTTAAGCATGTTCATGTAGTGTGATCGTTAGATTAGGTAATTGGATTTACATAATCCTTTGGTTGCCAATCAGGTCTCTCTCGTGACATGTAAGAGTCTAATTTCTGTCCTTCAACCACTCAAATCAATACAAAGGATGTAAATATAGGAAAGTCTTCTACTTATCATTCTGAAAGTCAAATGAAACCAAACCCAACCAAAAGAAACCTACAGATTCAACCAGAATCACAAAAAATATGTTCAAAGCAGAAACAAATCTGTGCTGTTGTGGAGGGTTTTGTGGCATTCAGACAATTACAGTACCACCCATCTATCCATCCATCCATCCATCTATCCATCCTCTTATCTTTGTAAGGGTCACGGAGGGGCTGGAGCCTATGCCAGCTGCCATAGGGCAGGAGGCAGGTGTTGCAGGGACAGACAGATAGCCATTCACACTCACAATCGCACCTATGGACAATTTAGAATGACCAATTAACCCAACCCCACTAACTGCATGTCTTACTGATGGTTTACATCTCAGGGATGTATATCCAGAAGCCATTTGGAATCCAGAGTGCTTTACTGAAGCTGCACAGTGAACAACTAGCCATGTTTTTACTTACATTTTACATCAAGAAGTTTGTTCCTAGACGTCTTCATCCCCAGCTTGTTTCTGGCTTTACAGTAATACACTCCAGAGTCAGAGGACTGAATGGAGCTGAACCCAAGCTGGAAGCTCTCACTGAGAGGTTTGCGATCATTGTTCTTGTACCAGGTGTAACTAGCTGCTGGGTTAGCATCACTGCTACAGGTCAGAGTCACTGAACTGCCCTCCACTATCTCAGCAGAGGGACTCACTGACACAGAGGGAAGCTTTGGAGCATCTGGAGGAGGAAACATGAACATATTTAATGTTTAATTACACATTATGATTGAGTTTTCATAGTAGAAGATAAATCTACATGCCCCGCCCAATAACACTACAGCTCACATTAAACAAACACTCATGGGTCATTCTTTAATGCTTTCTTTAGACCAAAGATGGTCTGAATCTCCTGATTTATGAGCCCCAGAGTTAGGTTTGAAAATGGGTCTGACGATTTTATCCAGCAGTGAATATATCATTCGCTAACACGTGGAGATCAGGCACAGTACTATGAAAAAGTATTTGCCCCCTTACAGATTTCTTTTTAAAAATGTTACTAATTTATCACACCTCTAGAACTTTTGAATAAAGATATCACTTGAATCGATAGCTGGATAGCTTTTAAACCCTAACCTAAACCAGGGGTGGGCAACTCCAGGCCTCGAGGACCAGTGTCCTGCATGTTTTAATTGTAGTCTTGATCTAACACAGCTGATTCAGATGGTTAAAGGGTTAAATGAAATGAAATCAGTTAAAACACTATTTAAAAGCTGCATTTTGCATTCGTCTAATGGTAAAATGTGTTTGATGACCACAAACAAACAAGTGGCAAAAATGCAAAAAACTAAGAAATCAAGGAGGCAGATATTTTACATAAATATTACAAGCAGCAAATCCAAACTCTGTCACATGTGCTCAGTGTGAATTCTCGTCAGGTCTCATCACCAGTGGTGGACCTGCCAGTTCTGGTGTTATCTTATTAAAGCCAGTGCATCTGCACAGTGCTAGGCTGTGATTACAAGTCTGACTAAAGGATTTCCTACTCCACCCTGATGCAGTCTGTTTCTGACAGTTTGTCCGTTAACATCAACATGCACATGAGTATTTCACTCAGGTTCATTTTATAGCTCTCTGGCAATGTTGCTCCTCTTCCTCCAGACACTCTTTGATGCTCTTTTATCACCTTCATCTCATGCATCCAGCAGATACGAGAACACTAACATGAAGGATTCACAGAGGTTGCTTTTTCCTAAATGTACCAAAGTCCCTGCAGTTTGACTTTGTGTTAATTGAGCAGTACATGTCTGGAAGCCAATAGAATAAAGTGAATAAAATAATAATCTACTGAAGCTACTGAATGAACTACAGTATCAGAATATCAATATATGAAGAAATGTATTTTTTAAAATATTAATGGTCTTTTACACACAATTCACAATGATGATGTTGTGTCCAGTCCTTTTTGTCCCCAGGTCGTTTACAGCTGTGCAGTAATACTCTCCAGCATCAGAAGACTGAATGGAGCTGAAGATGAGCTGGGAGTCTTTACTGAGAGGTTTCTGATCATCCTCCTTGTACCAGGTGTAATTAGCTGCTGGGTTAGCATCACTGCTACAGGTCAGAGTCACAGAGCTGCCCTCCACTATCTCACCCGAGAGAGTCACTGACACAGAGTGGCGTATTGGAGCATCTGGAGGAAGAAAAAAACCCATAAACATGTGTAATGCAACAGTTACAGATACATAGAAACATCAATGTTATTTTTTTTTTACCTGTAACAAGCAAAGTGACTCCAGGAGAGCCAGTATAACGTCCACTACGATAGTTTGTCTCAAACCTGAACTTGTATTGAGCTGAGTCGCTCTCTCTCAGGTCAGTGATTCTCAGAGTGCTGTTGTTCCGAAAAAAATAATACTCCACTCGAGTGTCATAGTTTGGATCAGTTTTTAGATCCACAGGTACATCTTGTTGCAATTTAGTAAACCATAATCTTTTCTGAACTTCAATAGTTTCATTATTTATTCTGGGTGGGTATGTGTAGGCGCAGTGTATCTCCACTGATGATCCTTTTACAGCACAGATCTGAGTAGAAGTGTAAGTCACTCCCCAGCCATTCTGACTCTGTACCACTGTAACACAGAGCACATCAGAAAACACAATAACACATGTGCTATTGTATCTGGAGTAAATGAATTTGTTTTAGTGCAATGACAGCAGAATTCCAAAATGGTTTTGCATCGGTTGATCAACATTTTGTGTTATTATATTATATCACTGACTCACTTGTCATTTCAACCACCTGTTTGTTTTCAGAGCAAAAAGATCAAATGGTCTTATCTGTAGACATACAGTACCTGACACAGAAAGCAGCACGATAAAAACTCCTCTGAGTGCTGCAGTTAAACTCATAGCCGCTCCTGTCATCTGTCTGTGTGACTTCAGAGAAGAAAAGAAATGTTAGCAGGTAAATAATGTATCCAGGAATTAGACACATCAAAAAACAATTCTCACTCTGTCTCTTAAGATGCCTTTCTGATGTGGTCTGCAGGCAGAAAACTGAGTTCAGGTTAGTAAAAGCGCCCTTCCTTCCTTTTCACACCTCTAATACACACAGTGATGCAAATGTGTCAGTTTTTCATTGTCACAATTCAATCCTAATTTATAATATGTGTGAGAACATAATAAAAGTTCATGTGTCTGGTTTGTTAGGAGTAAACTAATAATAAAACAGCTTTTTTAAAAATTATTATTTATTTTGTGTTTTCTGTTTTTTGCACTCAGATACCTTTGTGGGTTTCTGCTCTCTAAGTCACTAATAAAAGCCACAACACGCAGCAACTAGAACCCACCATCACATCCGGTTTAGTTGAGTTATTTTTTTACTTTGAACAACCAACACTGCAGAAATGCATGTGACCAAAACAATTCAGTAAAACCATACAGCCTGTGTGTGGGCTTCCTCTTCTGTCTTTGTTTTAAGCCAATTTATGTCTTTAAAAGACTTTTTACAGTAGCTCTCTTTAGAAGGCTTCCCTGAGAGGTCTGAGAGGGTCATGCTGTTCTGTAATGCATGAGGGTTAAAACTACTCATAAGCATAAGCTGTATAAATGGGTCTTGTAGCTATATGCCACAGTGGCTGATGAAGAGGTGATCATTGTGATCAACATATCACAAAAAGGTTAATTTGAGAAAATCTAAATTAGCTGTATGTAAGCGGCAATACATGAAAAACCACAGGACCCATCATACAAGCTGGTTTAGAGGTGATTCTTACAAAAAACATGTCTATGCAAACTCCCAAACCCTAACAACACAACTGCTTTAAGAATTTAACTTTTATCCCACCAGATTTTAATACTTACAGTTAAAATTGTACTCCTCTCTCACTTTATCTCTCACTTCGACCGCCATTGTTACAAGAACAAAATTCTCCAGTGTGGATCGCAATGAATCCTGGGATAGGGTGGGCCATAAAGGATACACCCAAACCATCCTTCACATCCAGGGAAATGGTGGATGCGTTTGTGGGCCGCATTTGGATCAGCCTTCGAATTTGGACAGCCTTCATCACCTGACTGTGATTTAATCAGCCTACAAATGCAGTTTCAGCAGCGTATCAAGATCCTGCGTGATGAACCAAAGATTTTGAATTTTCATTCATTAGTCCATAATACCTTCTTCCAGTCTTCAGTAGTCCAATGTGTTATCCCAGGCAAGCCTCTTAGGTAGAGCAGGTCATTTGACAATGAGAAGGTTGTTTTTGGTTGACTGGCTTCTCCAGTCTGCATGCCAAAGTATCCTTGGGCATGATACTGAACGTCAGGTTACTCCCTGATGTCTTTACAGCGGGGTGGCTGTAGCTCAGGTGGCAGAGCAGGTCAGCCAGTAATCAAAAGGTCGGTGGTTCAATCCCAGGCTGCCTCCTGGCGGCATGCCAGGGCAAGATACTAACTCCGTGTTAGCCTACTGGTAGTGGTCAGAGGGCCCGGTGGCGCCAGTGTCCGGCAGCCTCGCCTCTGTCAGGGTGGCTGTGGCTACAATGTAGCTTACCATCGTGAATGGGTGGGGGACTGAATATGTGAAGCGCTTTGGGGTCCTTTTACTATACAAATGCAGGCCATTTATCAGAGCATGAATGTGATTGTTTGATAGAAAACTTGTTTTTATTATTATTTAGTTTTCTTTATAGAACATTGTAGTGGCTTAGGGAGGGGGGCCACTAACCCAAAGTCTCATGGGACGTTCATGCAGACATTCATGAGTAGAGTCACAGTGTTAATAAGAGCTATTTCAGTTATCCTGTGTGCATTTATCATTGCTATTGTTAATTTGTCATGTGAATTGCAGCTATTTGTTTAGTACTGAGTAATGGCCATCATGACTGAGACTGCTGTGCCATTTAATGATCTGTGGTCACTGTTGCTGATTGGGGGTGTTATGCTAATAGAGCTGCATTCCTGTAGTTGAGCAGTTAATGAAACAGCAGGACTGTAAATAAAGATTGAGATATCTGTTTACTCACCACAATAACTTCATTATTTTTATTTGTATGATGATCACCTGTAGCAGCAGGCACTTCAGTTCACAATGCAACAGATCACTAGTATGATAATGGTACTATAAACTGTGTGCGTGGTTTTCAAATGTGGATCAAAGAGCAAAGAGCTGCATCAACAAGGCAGCTTAAAAGAAGCTGAAACTGTTGTGTTGGTGATAAACATCAGATATTTATCACCAACTCAATAGTACAGATTAAATCAGGAAGTTCATTTTTTCTTGTATTGGCTTGTTGTGCGCATAAAAGCTGTGAAGAGGAAGTAAGCTGACATATTTCAGAAGTGTGATTTCTGTCTTTTGCCTGCACACCAGAGCGTAAACGACTCTTTAGAGATGATGATCTTCCCTTCACCTTTGAAATGGTAAATGGCCTGTATTTGTATAGCGCTTTACTTAGACCCTAAGGACCCCAAAGCACTTTACACATTCAGTAATCAATCTATTCACACACAGGTGATGGCAAGCTACATTGGAGCCACCCTGGGGCGCACTGACATAGGTGAGGCTGCAGGACACTGGCGCCACGACCACCACCAGTAGGCAACGGGTGAAGTGTCTTGCCCAAGGATACAACTACCGAGACTGTCCGAGGCAGAGCTCGAACTGGCAACTTTCCGATTACAATACGAACTCCCAAATCTTGAGCCACGATCGCCCAAAGTAGAATTGTTTATCAGTGTGTACATGTGGTTACATTATTTCTTTTCTGCCATGTTTTACTGGTTCTGAAGTCACATAGACAGATGACCGGAGCATTATGAGTTTAACTGGGTGCAGTGGGAGGATTTGTTTTGGTCCTTCTCTCTGTATCGAGTGCTGTATGTCTGCATTTAGCTTCAGAAATGAAGGAAATGTGGACAGTTTAATTAATTTTATGAACATGCACCAGAGGTGACATTTTTCTGTTGCTGTAAATAGTTTGTCACGCCTTAAGTCTATTATTGGTTTCCTGTGGTTTTCACACTGACAGAAACTCAACATGAACCTGACTGCAGTGTGATCAGAGTGGAAACTAACAAATACATTAACAGTCTGTTCCTGTTCTACTTATTAAACTGCATCACAGGATAATTATTGTTATCTACAAGCACCAGGTTCCGTGTGGACATATTTCTGTTTGATAGCACACACCGATAACTCAGACTTACCAAACACATCAGTACAGTGAGAGTTATTATTGTGAAGCCAAGAACAGCAGAAGATGTCATTACTGCACCCTACATCTGTTTGCTTTAGCAGGTGAGCTTTAAACTCTCAGGATCTGATCAAATCATTATAAATATTCACACACTTTTTGTAACTGTGTTAAGAAAAGAAACTCCATTGTATCGTATGTTGATAGAATAGAAGAGAATAGAAATAGAATGTCACGTACAAGTACAAGGCAAAGAATTGCAGTTTGCATCCAGCCAGAAGGTGCTTTAGCCATGATATAGATATATTACAGAAATTATAGGTATGAAGGTACAAAATATGGGTCTATTATGGGTATGTTACAATGTACACAGTATGAAGTATGTTATGAATATGCTATGACTATAAGTATGTACAGGCTGTAGTGAGTGTACAAGCTATATACAGGCTATGAACAGCATATAAATATGAAAACTATACAGAAATATGAACTATGCAAGTCATAAACTGTTCTAAAAAGTTGTAGAAGTATAATTATCGTATTGTACAGAATGATTGTTGATACAGCATTTACAGTAGTGCAGTTGATGGCACCAAACACATAAATGATCACTCTATAAATTAATCTCTTAACCTAATATTTCTGCTTAGACGTATCTCCTGTTTGTTTCCTGTATGGAAACCTGTACTAATGATCAATATCATCAGACTGACTCTGGTGGTCCTGAAGCTGATTCTTCTAGAACCCTACACCTCTTCTTGCAGTCTGAGATCTTCTAGGCAAAGGCTGTTAATGGTCCCACAAACTCATTTTTCTGATTTCTGTTTTCACACCGCGTTCCAAATTATTATGCAGATTATATTTTTCTCTGATTTCCCTAAATATTTGATGCAAATGACAGTCAGCATAATATTTGAGTATAATTCAAATCTCCAAAAGTTGATTCTGTTCATCTGAACGTAGCGTTTTGTGGGAGAAACATTTCGTCACTCATCCGAGTGACTTCTTCAGTCTCAGCTGACTGCAGGTTTCCCCAAATCTTATAAACAGTTGTTGCGTTCTTAGTCTAGGCGAGTATTGAATGCAACAAGAAGTTGGCCCACTCCCACTCCACCAAAGCAAGAACACAAACAACAATGACTTTTTAAAGTGCTAAGCAGCCATTTATTTTCTTCAGCAGTGAGCAGTGCCAAAAATAACAAACAAAACTCCCTAATGGTCCCTATGCTTTCTTATACAAATGAAAAGCAAACAAAAGACAATTCACTTACCTAACTTTCTAAATGAAAAACGAGAAAACTCAATCAACAAAAATGGCTTCTCATGCCTACTAGGCTGCTGCAGTGAAGAATATATACAAGGTGAACAAAATACACGACTGCTACTTGACAAAACTATTTACAGCTATTTACAAAATGGAGGTACTAACGCCACACACACAAGGTTATACTTGCAAATTAATTTGGCAAAGACACTCTACACAGCAACGAATCAAAAACACAGGTTCTTTGTTGGATGGTGGAGGTTAGGAGAGAGGGGGCCAGGTGGCCGTCATCCGGTAGTTAAGTACTGGAGGTGATTAGCCAATTATCAAATCCAAGGACAGGAAGAAACTCCACCCAACTACTCAGCAGGCACGCCCAGGTGTCCACCTCCTAAGAGAGTGGGGAAAAAACCCACAGCCATCCTCTGGTGGGAGGAGTCATACATAAAACAAACACTGCCAACATTAGATCATAACATTTCCCCCCACCCAAAAATCAAACATTTAACCCCAAATGAAATGTTTGATTCATGACAAATAAAAGTGATTTGATTTGATTTGATTTGACCTAGAGAAGGCATCAGCCATGACGTTCTCTAAGCCCTTTTTGTACCGGATAAGTAATAATAAGTAATAAGTAATAATAATAAGTAATCAGTAAAGTAATGGGATTACTTTTTTGAGGAAGTAATCAGTAATTAGTTTCTGATGACTTTTTTCAAGTAACTTGACCAACACTACTGATGCTGGTGAGAAGGCCTGCCTCACCCCTAATTCTTCGCAAAGTTGTTGTTCTACTGCAGCGGTCCCCAACCCCCGGGCCACAGACTGGTACCGGGCTGCAAGAGTTGAGGCTCGGATGTGGTTGTCAGGGTTTTTATAGTTAATTTGTTTTCCCTGGGTCTTTTCCCGTGTTGTAGTTATGTGTCTTATTTTGAAAGAAATGTTCACATATTACCATAGCGACCAGAGAGCATTAAGGGGCAGAGAGGAGGATGCTACTCTTGTTGGTGCATTTCAGGAGGACGCTGCTAATAAAGTTACACAATTACACAGTGAATTTGTGTTTATTGTTACATTTACAAAACACCACAGTTTTTGTCTTGGTCATATCATTTTATTTTGTCGTATTTGCCTGCGACACCTTAAAGGCCAGGCCGTGACAATATTGTCTGACATTAAACTGGTCTGTGGTGTAAAAAAGGCTGGAGACCCCTGTTCTACTGGGGTGAGGACAGTGTAGGACTTGACTGTGCAGCTAGTTAAGTTCTTCAATAAAGCATGATTTGTCACTCCAGAGAACAAATCTTCACTGATCTAGAGTCCAGTGGTGGTGTGCTTTACAGCACTTCATCAAACACTTTGCATTGCACTTGGTGATGTAATGTTTGAATGCAGCTGTTCATCCATGGAAACCCATTCCATGAGATGCTCTGTGCACTGTTTTAGAACTAATCTTAAGGCCACATGAAGTTTGAAGGTCTGTAGCGATTGACTCTGCAGAAAAAGCTGGTAACCTCTGAGCACTATGCAATTCAGCATCCACTGGCCCCACTTTACTATCGCTTTTACCTCTGCTCTCACTTTGTGGCTGAGTTGCTGTCATTCCCAGTTACTTCCACTTTTCTATAATACCACTAACAGTTGACTGTGGAGTATTTACTAGGGGATTTCATGAGTGGACTTGTTGCACAGGTTTTTTTTTAGAAGCAGTCTGCATGTCTAGCTGCTTGATTTTACACACCAGTGGACATGGATGTGATGGGAACACTGGAATTTACTGATTTGGATGGGTGAGTGAATACTCATGGCGATACAGTGTATCTGCAGAATTTTTCTTCGCTTCCAAATAAGTGAAGCAAAGTTTGGCATCCTCAATGCACTGCCTTGTACCGTGTATCATAACAAAAACAGAGTGGGTTGGTTTCTGCATTGCAGTTTCTAATTCTGGTTCATATATTTTTGGAGTGCTTTGTTGACGCTGCTGTACAGTGTAGCTGGATCCTCCTCAGTTTTTTGGTTTTTGTTACTGAAAGGAAAGGATATATAAATTAAAATAAATCAAATGTTTAAAATATCAATAACTGTTTAAGTTATGCATTCACACTGTTAGTCTTTTTGTGTGTATGTATGCATGTATTTGTTTGTTTGTTTATAACATCGGCTGGCCAGTTATTCTGATTGTACATTCATGCTAAACTTGGTAACTAGTTACCAAGTTTCCTTGTTTATTATTGGAATGTTAAATAGTTTACAGTGACAAAAATGCACCCACCTGTCATTCTAAGGGTTCATAACTCTAGATCCATTCACCTCTATCACCGCCCAGTCATGATTTGTAGAAACCAAAATAGGTTTTTATCAGGCTGTCGATTTCTTTCTTTCTTTCTTTCTTTCTTTCTTTCTTTCTTTCTTTCTTTCTTTCTTTCTTTCTTTCTTTCTTTCTTTCTTTCTTTCTTTCTTTCTTTC
>NW_024583008.1:13979-24259 GCF_018398535.1 Haplochromis burtoni
TTTCTTTCTTTCTTTCTTTCTTTCTTTCTTTCTTTCTTTCTTTCTTTCTTTCTTTCTTTCTTTCTTTCTTTCTTTCTTTCTTTCTTCTTCATCAGAATTATTGTGTAAAGGCCAAGAAAGATGTCTAGCGGGTTTACTGTACCAAGTGGCTCATTATGGTCTTGACATATTGGTCCATTTGATTGACCTTTATTATTATTATTATTGTTATGTATTTATTTTATTTTCAGTTGTTACAGATGGGACAGGCATGACTTGGGGATAGGACAGGGAGAAAGAAAGAATGAGAGAAAGAAAAACCGAGGGGAGAAGAGATAGTGAGAAAGGGGTTGAATAAAAAAATCATCTGGATCACCTGTCGAGAGAAGAAAAAACAAACAAGAGAGCAACATTATAAACACAACACCATCACAATAAACTAGCTAACAGTAAATAACAGTAGATACTAAATATTAAATGTTATTGTGCAGCACACAATGTGCTTTGAAGTAGCAGGCAAGAAAGGTGTAGTTTGTGTCTATGAACAGTGAACACCCGTGTGCACGCCTGTGTGGATCAACACGCTTGTATTCAAAAGGTTTCTCCATGTAATGATCTGCTAGGGCGTGTGGGGAGCCATAGCCCCGTCCCTCAGGGCATGAAGCAGGTATGGGGGAGATTGAGGCCCCAAAGTACGAGAACCCAAGGACGACCATCAGAGGGGCAACAGTGCCACCTGCCTGGGAAGAGCTGAGGAGAGCCTCAGACGCAGGGTCACCCAGCAGCCAGACGGGGCTGCAGTGATGTGTTCGCGGGCACTGCTGGCAGCCAGCAGTACCAGAGAGGACCGAGCCCCAGGCCCAGAGGACAGAGGCCTGAGGGCCCCCTAATCCCCGAAGGGGCCCAACTGGGCCACAGTTGTCAGGCCCCGCCAAGCGGTCACCAGGAGTGAGCTGGTACATACATGAGCGCCCAGCCCCAGACGCCAAGAACCACCAACGCATGTCTGACGGCATCAACAACCGGCAGGTAGGGGAGATAGGCCTCCACCTGTGGACATGGATGTGATGGGAACCTGAGATGTTCCCAGAGAGGTGGCGTCTGATACCTGACCTGACATACAGTATAGACACCGACGAACAGGCACACACAGACACAAATGTGCATTCCCTCATATGCACATAAACAAGTACTCACCCGACATGGAGACAGACACAAATAGACACTGTACATACAATCACACTTCCCAAACATACTCTATACCTCAGGTGCAGGTACCCTTTCTCCAAGAGAGGCAAACCACACCTAGACCCATGAGATGTAACCCTTTTCCCTGGGGTGGACGCAAGCAGACCGCCCCCATATCTGCAGTAGCAGGGACGCCCCGCATCCTGAACCCCAATCGGACGGCCAATACCTCCCAGCCCCGGCGGTCAACAGAGAATGGAGGTCAGTGAAGACCCCAAACCTCCCTCCGCCCGCTCATATGTAGTGTTGCTGCATGCTGTTCTAAAGTGCATTTAAAACATGATGCTTCCTACCAGAGAGCAGCACGGCTGATCCCGAAAACCCTCAGTGTCTATATGCATTTAAAATTGAGGGTAGGGCACCAGCGCCAGAGGTGGGTTTGAATACACAGACCATCCTCTGGATGCTGTATAACCCGCCCACCCCCAAAGCCATGTTTATTTCTGATTTAAAACTTGATACTTTAACATGGAATTGGCTTTCAGACTCAACCTCAATGGCTAAGTCTTATGACTATTTATTTTGCCTGGGAAATAATGCAAGGCAAAGACAGGCAAATCAGTCTTATGGTTTGAATGTGTTCAGTGGAATCATAGGCAAATAACTAGGGAGGGAAAAAAAACCCAACATGACTGGGCTGACAACCAACTCATTATCTACTCAACAGTGTGAAGTAAGTCATGTTTTAGACTGTATGAACAGGATTTACATTAAGCATGAAAGCAAAAAACAGATGAGTACACAGACAAACAGATTGTTTGCAGAAGTGGAAGTGAAAAACTCTCCCTGCAACACTGAGCGCATCATATTTGATATATGATACACTACCTCATACAGCAAAATTTTAAACCCTGATCCTCTTGTATGTTTTTGCTTAAGATGAGCAAATTATGAGTAATATGTTACACAAAAACGTTGCACAAATTAAAACTCATCTGCAAAATGACCTTTAATTTCTTTTTTAATTGCCAGAAGATTCAATGAACGCTCCAGTTTTCTAGAAAAAATTTGAATGTTCTGGCAAATTTTTCATTGTTAATGCTTTACAGGGCGAGGAAATCTGATGTGTATATCGTGTGATATTAAATGTTCAAATCTATGAAAACAAAAGAAGAAGTGGTGATGCATGACTGTCCTGCCAAGTTCCTCTCAAAAACAAAACTTTATCCTACAGCAATGATAATGTCTATGTGTTGCTTACCTTGGTGCTCTACTGGCACTGGCAAACTTGACAGTAGCATAATGGATTTTGTTTTCCTCTTCTTCTTCTTTCTTGTGCTTCTGGGCCTGAGCTGGGTTGATGTTGGAATAGAGAGGATCTGTCTGCTTCTTAGAAAACTGAATGCTGGCATACTGAAGGCTGCACTTCTGCTCTACTGGTTGCTTCTGTAGACACGACACATTTGTGATTCTCAGTACAACTGTGAGCCTAAGCCTGATGCAGTTCTCATGAATCATCAGTCAGTTTTCTGTAACTGACTACGGTAGCCTTTCAGCTTTAGTCTGCGAAATGTGAAACCACCTTTTGTACATGTATTGATCTTCCTGACCTGTGCACTTGTGCCTGGGCTCTCTGTAGGCTCAGGGAGCTTTCTTGGGATCTGCTTTTTCCTAGTTGGAGGAAGAAATAAAGGTTTAGATTGCTTAAACTAACTGAAAAGCTTTAAGTAAAATAATTTAAATGATATGGTACTCACCATATCGATAATAAAATCCACATGAGTATGACAACAAGAAGAATGCCAATCACTGTTCCAGCAATGATTTTCCACATTTCTGAGTAAGGGGGATAACATGAAAACTCTGTTACATACACTGTTATATATTATGTTTCCAACTTCTGGCACCATAGAATAACAAAGTGTTACTGCCCTTCAGACTCAGTGTAAAGCCAAGTTTCACCTTGTATAACTCATGAATACGTGTACTTTTACAACACTCAATGGAAGAACTGTTTCCTTCCAAAGTAGCTACCTAATGATAGATCAAATACATATACATATTTTCAGAACTTAGCTGGAAATCCTACACCTTTGCCCACCTACTTTTCTCCAAACCCTCTCCTCTTTCAGCTTCAGTGTGGGAATTCAAACTGGATTCAGACTGCAACAGCAATGATCAAGTCTGTCATGGTCCTGCGTCTGTGACCCAGGGTTTTGAGTTTTGGGAATGTTTAGCAAGTTTTTTTAATCTTTATATTATAGTTCTGTATTTGATATGTATTATCATTCAGGCTTTTATTATTATATGGCTAAGTTCATGTTCCAGGTTTTGGTTCTTTATTGTCATTCTGTTATGCACAGTGTTTGTATTTTATGGTCTTAGGTCTGTACGTTACTGTTATCATGCCTCCCTGTGTTCCATTTAACAAGTTCAGTCTTTCCTGTCTTTATTCACTGGTCCCTGTGTCAAGTCTACGTATCCGAGTCTCAGTGTTTCTGTTTTATTCTAGTCTCCTGCCAGAAAAAAACTTGACCCCTGTTTCAATCCAGGGGCTCAATGTTGACATTGTGGATTATACATAAATAACACATAGACAATATACTGGACTGGGCTAAAAACACTACTGCACTTTACAGGAACGGTCAGGGTCGTCTCTATTTTTTGAGGCGGCTGAGGTCCTTCAACATCTGTCAAACAATGCTCAGGATGTTCTACTAGTCTGTTGTTGCCACTGCTATCCTCTATGCCTGCTATGCATGCTGGGGGAGCAGATTGAGAGTTGCTGATGCTAACAGACTCAATATATGGATCCACAAGGGGATGGAGCTTGTGGGGATGTTGTGGGGATGGAGCTGGACTGTCTTAAGGTGGTGTCGGAGAGGCGAATGTTCTCCAAGATAAAGACAATGTTAGTAATAATAATAAAAATAATTCCTCCCACTCACTCCATGACATGCTGGCTAGCCACAGGAGCATGTTCAGTGAGAGACTGAGATTACCAAAAAACACCACTGAATGACACAGGAAATCATTCCTGCCTGTGGCCATGTCCCTGTACAACTCCTCCACCTAACACACTGTATGCACTGCAATAGCTACACCCTTTTTGCACATGCTCTTCTTTCTTATTCAGAAATTTATTAGTAAGTGACTTATGTGTATGTGTCCCACAGGTCTGGCCCGGATCTGGTATCAAGCTCGCACTGCTGGCTGACTTCTGGCATGATAAGATGTATGTCATCCAGATATGGGCCAGGCCTGGCATAGATGGCACTGTCTGTGTGATGGCATGCCACATCTGGCTCGATATAGCTCACATACTGCAAAGAATGACGGCCCTTTGGTGGCCCAGATCAGGTTTGCCAGAGGTAATCCACACACATAGGCCAGCACAGGACCACCACTGTGTCTGCAACTGGCCTTGTGCTCGCCCATGAGTGGGACACCGCTGGCAAACCAGATCTGGGCCACCAAAGGGCCGTCATTCTTTGTGGTATCTGGGCCATATGTAAGCACATTGTGTGGGCCAGATCGGCACCATACCAATTTTGCTATGTCGGATATATATGTATATATTGTGCTGTTTCTTATTTCTTGTATTGTCTTTTTGTTACTGTTTTTACTGGAGCACTGTAACCCACATAGTTTTCCCTAGGGATCAATAGAGTATTCTGATTCTCATTTTGAAACTTGTGTCAAAAAAGTTCACTGAACTTGGTATTTACAGAATGTTTTCCTTCATTGTGTGGTTGTGTGCATGAACCTAGCATAGTAGGATTTATTTCTAATGGTCACACGAATGTACGTCACAGCACGCTGCTGTGAAAGTTCAACTGGTATGCACAATTACTTCTCACTTCCAAGAATGCCGTGCTATAATGGGAAACTGAATTTGCACAGCACAAGCAATAGAAATAAGAGCGTTTCAGACCGCAGCAATCGGCATGCAGCGTCCTATGTGAAAGGGCCTTAAAGCTGTCTTTAAAATATGATGGAGGCTCTGTGGTAGTTTGGGGTGGCTTTTCAGCCAGTGTTGTTCAGGATTTTGTCACAGTATTTGGAATTATGAATGCAGACAAGTGTACTCTGATCCACCATGCAAAGCATCTGATTGGCAACAACTTGATTTTCAGTAAGTAAAAGGGCGTACCAGTGCCATTCCCACTTAACCGTACAGCAGCCAAGAGAAAGGTCAAGCTATGATGTCCTCTGTTGTTCTGGACTTTACACTGGTAAGCCCCACTGTGTGCAGGACTAAACTTGTCAATGGTGAAGGTTTGTCCATGTGCCTTTGGTGAGTCTTCTTTCTCCTTGTACCAGGTGTAATTAGCTGCTGGGTTAGCATCACTGCTACATGTCAGAGTCACTGAACTGCCTTCAGCTATCTCTCCAGACGGAGTCACTGACACAGAGGGAAGCTTTGGAGCATCTGGGAAATTATACAGATTATTCATTTATATTAGCATGCAAAGTATAGAGAAGCCTTTGGACAATGAAGAATACTTACACTGAACATTTATAAAGACATATGATGAGTTGATCTGTCCATACTGATTCTCTGATTTGCAGAAGTAGTTTCCTCTGTCCTCAGAGCTGATGGAGGTGAAATGATGACTGCCCTCTGGTCCTAGAGGCAGTGCTTTATTCTCCTTGTACCAGGTGTAGTTAGCTGCTGGGTTAGCATCACTGCTACAGGTCAGAGTGACTGAACTGTCCTCCACTATCTCAGCAGAGGGACTCACTGACACAGAGGGAAGCTTTGGAGCATCTGGAGGACAGTTTATAAAGCCTTTTATTACACTAACAAATATAGCAAGGCAAATATTTGCTTAGTGTGTGTAACTCATAAAAGCAAATGATGACCCTTAAGCCATGAATCATGTTACAGAATAATGTTCTATTACTTTGTCATAAAGGACAACATATTATTTCTACAAATCCACTGATGTTGTTTTGCCCAATAACTAAATAAACTGAGACTGAGTGTGCCACTTTAATTTGAGGGTAAATTGAAATTGTGGAAATCCTGTACTTTACTGTTTCCACAGTATTTACTTAAAATTGATTCCAGCACACTAAATACTCTCCTGCTACATTTATTCCTGCATAGATTCGCAGACTTGTGTAAAATGAGGGCCTGGTGTGTTAGTTAAATAGTTGTTTTTTTCCTACCTTTATGCAGATCAAGCAATAAAGAGGATTTAAGAATATTATTAAACTAAAACCATAGTCTAATTTCATGAATTTCACTATGTGTCTACAGTGAATTAACACAAAAAGAAACTTTGGAGCATCTGAGTGATAACATTTCAAGACACTTCATGATCTCTCAGTAATTACATATTCAGATTATCTAGGGTTAGAGGTAGTGCTAGGGCACAGTTTATCACTAATGATGATTTAGGTATCATAGGGTTAAATTGCACTTTTCTACTTACACTGGACATTTATAAACACACGTGAAGAGTTGATCTGTCCATACTGATTCTCTGACTTGCAGGAGTAGTTTCCTCTGTTCTCAGAGCTGATGGAGGTGAAATGATGAACGCCCTCTCGTGGCCAAGTCAGGAATAGCTCCTCCTTGTACCAGGTGTAGTTAGCTGCTGGGTTAGCATCACTGCTACAGGTCAGAGTGACTGAACTGCCCTCCACTATCTCAGCAGAGGGACTCACTGACACAGAGGGAAGCTTTGGAGCATCTGGAGGAAATATGCTAACATATGTTAACTGTAAATTAGGTCCTACCTGTTGTAGAACTTGATTGTTCTATGTAAAGCACCATATACAATCTTTAAACTTCTGCTTATTTCCTGTACAAGAAGAGCATCAGAAATTAGCTATAAAGAGAGGACTGTGTTAGGGTCACATAACATTAATTAACTAGGTGAGCCAGGATTGGCTGATCCTGGTTACGCTGTGGTTGGTTAGTTAACTATGATCATAGAAATCGTTTTTTTTTTCATTCATCGGGAAACAGATTTCTTACAAAGGCTATTAGAAAAAAGCAAATGGAAGAATAATATAAAATCATATCTGAATAAGATTAAGAGAAGCTGGTCAGGATAATAACATTTCAAATTCAGTCATTCTTTAGGGTGTAATCTATTCGTCTAGTTCATAATTGTTCAGGGGAGGTGTTCATACAGAGAAGAGTCCATAGACATCTGTCTTCTAAACTGTGGTTCTAAAAAGTGACATATGTGAATTATGCCGTGCTTAATGAAGCAGTGCCTCTATAAATATTGTGAGACAGGATATGCTAGATGATTGTGATGACCTGTAATGCTCTTTTTACTTAGTTGGAGTCAAGGCATTCACGACAACTGGCTCCACCAGTTTAGTCACTGAATAAACCTACTCCCAGGCAGGTTTGTCCTTACAGATATGTAAGCAGGAGGGGGGGGGGGTTGGCAAATTGTCAACAATTTGATTTGGCTGAAACTTAAATCCACTGACAGAGTGAGTTGAATTGCTCATTATGGACTTTAAATTGTTTTAGGTTTTAGGTTAGAGTCATGTGTAAAGTATGCACTGTTTTTTGGTAACTTACAAGAAGAAGGCTCCAAATATCAGCAGTTTCACTCACATTTTACATTTATACGAAGATGTTTGGATTTCCTGATTCCCAGCTCATTTTCTGCTGTGCAGTTATAAACTCCAGAGTCAGATGGCCGGATGGACGGGAGGCTGAGCTGTTTTGTAGTGGACAGGGGTGTTTGCCCACCTTCCTTGTACCAGGTGTAATTAGCAGCTGGGTTAGCATCACTGCTACAAATCAGAATCACTGAAATGTTCTCCACTATCTCACCAGATGGACTCACTGTCACAGAGGGAAGCTTTGGAGCATCTTGAGGAACAATAATCATTTGTTTAATAGATAGAAATAAGTATATTCACAAAAAGCCGAATGCTTACATAAAATTAGAAAAAAAAAATCGAATTGGGGGAAGTTCCTCTTAAAAAAAAACTCCACCCTTTGTGTTAGAGTTTGTCAGTTACACTGCACTTACACAGTGAAGCCGAGCAGTAATCTTCTTGTCCTTTCAAAGCACAGCAGATGCTGTCATTAAACCGAAGGCTGGTTATGTGAGGATTTTCTTCTGTGACCTTCTCTCCATTCTTGAGCCAGACATAAGAAACATCCCCGGTGCAGTTGCTCTTACACTTCAGCTCCGCCTTGGTACAGGACTCATTTACTCTTATTTTGGTCACCTCCACCTGCAGAGCTGGACAAGTGAAAAAAGTCCCAAAATAACACTGGTGTTCATAAAGAAATAAAAATAAAAGATTCACTCATTGTAAATGACTCATTGGCTACGACAAGGACGTACCCATCCAGGACTACCTAGGAATGTCCACACAAGGTGGCCCTAGAGTAGGTGGCTACTAGGTTAGCCTCAGGATGACAGTCTACACTCAACCTTCGATCAAGTAATAAAAATTGATGATCAGGTGGTGTACCCTGAATCTGACGTTCCCGTATTTTGTATTGATTATATTGGCAGATTGTATTGAGAGAGTGGCGACACTCTCATGCAGGACAACCACACACAGTTGCTGGTGCATAAAAGCCACCAGGAAATGATTTTCCAGGTGGCTCAATATAACCCGATGGCTGGTGACATGTGTTTTGACAAAACTCTGGAGCAAATAATGTCCCGAATTTATCGTCCGGGCATTCAGGGGAGATGTGTGCCAGTGGTGGGTACCCTGTCTGTCAGCAGGTCATCAAGCGACTTTGTGCCCTTTACCTTTAATGCAGATCCCTGGGCGCATCGTTCATGTCTTGCACAATCACAGTTTGTAGGTGTTATAATAATAACATACAAACTGTATGAATTACTTGGCATTAAATCTTTCGGGACTAGCGTCTATCACCCTCATATTGATGGGCTGGTGGAGCAGCTGAATAACACCATGATTCGCAGTTTCATCGCTGGTTAGACCCTATGTTGTTTGCTGTGTGGGAGGTGCTCCAAGCCTTCACTGGATTTTCTCCACTTGAGCTACTGTTTGGCAGAATTTTGTAGGGGGTGTTGGACCTGATTAAAGAAAACTGGAGAGAACATCCGAGCCTGGCGAAAGATGAGATTCTATATATTCTGGACCTAAGAGCAAAGCTGCACACGTTGGGGAGGTTGTCATGAGAAAGAGATGAGTTGGGGCCGGAGGTGCCAAATTCCACCATTCTTGCATTGTGATAGCCATCACAGACAGGCCAGAGAGAGGATGTTGCTGCATTGCAACAGCTGTTGGCAGATGTGTTCTCCCCCCTGCCAGCTTTACAAATCTTAAAGAGGGCCATTTTGAAACCGAGCCTGGCGTGATGGTGCATTTACAGCCCTACAGGTTACCTAAGCATAAAAGGCAAATTGTTCAGAAAGAAATGGCTGAAATGCTGAAACAGAACAGAAGAGTCGCACAGCTTGTGATTTATACCCATAGTTCTTTTTTAAAGAAAGATTGGTATATATGGTTCTGTGTTGACTAATGCAAAGTGAATGAAGTGTCATGGTTTGATGATTATCCCATGCCTTTTCCACTCCTTACAGTGTGCACCAATTTGTTGCACTTCAATTCATCTTGGTCAGGGGCCCCAGCCACCTTGCGATGCCTCAAAAACTGGGTGCTGTGGCTGCAAGCTGCATGTGCTGTCACCTATTTGGATACTGTTATTATCCACAGTGACACTTGGGTGGAGCATGTGCAGTGAGTGGGCTGCTGTGGTCCTGGAGTGCCTGGACCCACAACTTTCCCAAAGAAGTGTGTGGTTGTACGAAGGGAGGTATGGTATCTGGAATACCACTTGGGAGGTGGGCAGGTGCATCCATAGATGGACAAAACTGCAGCAATTGCATCCTGCCCGTGCCCCAAGACCAAAAAGGAGGTTAGGCAGTTCCTGGGGCAAGCTGGAGACTCCCGCCACAGCTTACCAGCTCCTTGACTGACCTCACCTGGAAGGTTGTACCAGATCTGGTCCAGTGGACGCAGGTTAACAAGGCTTTCTGTGGGGAACCCCTACTTCACACACCTAGATGTTCCTGTGTTTTTTTATTCTGCAGACTGATGACTTGGACATGGAGCTGTTTTGCCCCAACTGTTGGGGGGGG
>NW_024583008.1:24279-30175 GCF_018398535.1 Haplochromis burtoni
CGACACACCGCCCAGTTGTGTAAATCAGGAAACTGTGAGAGGAAGGCCAGGTACAGCACCATAGAGAAGGAGATCCTGGCCATCTGGTGGGTGGTCAGCTCTCTTCGCTATTACCTCCTTGGCTGCTCCCTCTGTTTGGATCACACTCCACTGCAGTGGCAGGGTGTGGTTGGTGGCTCTGCTGCAGGGGAGGGGTGGAGCAGCGGGTTCAGGGTATGGTTTCAGGGAATGCTGATTATTGCAGCTGGTAAGCATCATCTAATCATGCCTTCCCTGCTTCAATAGAGGCAGAAGCCAACATTGGAATGTGCGAGCAAACTAAAAATAAAATAAGTCAAACGAAACATCTGGGTTGTGCCTGGTCCTTGTGGTCTACACATTGTAAACATAAATATGCTACCTTTTGCAGAAAAAGAAAAAGGGAAAAAAGATCTTTAGATAATTTTACCAGTGACAGACAAAGTGATTCCAGGTGTACCAGTATATTTTCCATCAGATTTGTTTGTTATGAAACGGAACCTGTATTCACGGGAATCTGTCCATTTCAAGTCTGCCATTTTCATAGTGCATCTTTTGTTAGTACAGTTGTACTGAATCCGATCTTTGTAGTCTGAGTTGACTTTGAGGTTCTTGTCGTTTTCAAAACACCAGAATTCTTCTGTAACAGTATACCCTGCAGGATATGTGTAGGTGCATTTCATTTCCACTGTTGATCCATTGGAGGCACATATCTTAGCTGCAGCGTATGTCACTCCCCAGTTAGCCTTATTCTGCACCACTGTAACACAAATCAGAAAAATAACACCAGATAACAGGATTTAATATTTTGCCAGGTAATGTTTGAGGGACTGGAAACTCAAGCCATGAATTTACCTTTAATCCAGTATGTGTTGTTATTCTGTATAACAACATTAATGAAGTGTACTCTTTGAATTATAGTTGTATTGGTGGGAGGATTTTCAATCTACCTCACTTGGGCACTTTTCCAGCAACCAGCTTATCTAACAACTCTGACTTTGTTAACCTATCATAAAATAAGGTTTACAGATGAACACAGATTGCTGTTTACGGAAAAACAATGCCAAAGAAAGAGATATGTACATATGCACAGTGAGGAACATAAGTATTTGAACACTGCGATTTTGCAAGTTCTCCCACTTAGAAAGTGCAATACAAATAAATGCTGTAAAAATCATACAATGTGATTTCCTGAATTGTTTTTTAAAAGGTGTCTCTCAAAGTAGGAATGCACCTACAATATGAATTTCAGACCACTCCATGATTTCTAAGTGGGAGAACTTGCAAAATCACAGGGTGTTCAAATACTTATGTTCTCACTGTAGTAGACTGCAAATTAAGAAATTAAGAATTTTGGATTAATGTAGATTAATCCAAAATTCCAGGAACAACCAGGGAACTGAACCACAGACGATTGAGCTGGAGAAATTCAAATGCTGAGAGAAACACAGAACAGGCACATACAGATTTAGAGGACACACAGCTACAAGTGTTCTTTTAACAATCAGACAGGGGAAAATGAGACAATAACATACAGTATAGTACATTTTGTCTGCTGGAGACAACAGACAAAACGAGAAATGGCCATGTCTCATGACATTAAACTCAATCAAAAAAACAACCATTATAAAACAGGAAGTGTGACACAAAAGAACAGGGGAAAGGGATTAACGTGACACAAAGGGAAGATAGGAGGATTTGAGACCTGCACTATGATGTGTGTGTGTAATGGTATTTTCCAACGGTTCTGAGATGGATTCTCAGAAATTTAGAACAGTTGCATTTTTTGGTTTGTGGAAACACGCCGTGTTCCTCCACCATATTTGGTTACAGTGGCCAGGAAAAATGTTTCCCTTCTGACTAATGCTGATTTACATATGTGGCTAGAGAACAGCCACACATGTTGTATGCCAAAGGTGGAGGAGAAGGGGCGTTGTAGGCATTCATGTGCTCAAATTGGTGCCTACAGTTGATATTGTCTCAGTTACTTAAGCATACAAACCTCCCTTCTCTGGATGCCTGAGAAGGGCAATTTGAATGTCTAAGAGGGAGTAAAACAAAAACAGCTGGTAGCAAGTTACTTTACATCATGCCAGCTAATCTTAGGTTTCACTGTCCAGTTTGATCACATTGTCACATCGTATGAGAGTTTAGTCACTTTTAGTTACTCCATTTATGCATTGCGTTCAGTCAGAAGTGATTTTCGCTCACTCATTGACTCGTAGCGGACTCCTTTCATAAAAGGCACTGCAAGTTTTATAGTTTCACAGCTTCTTCCAGATCTGGTCCAACATCAGTAGAACAGAAGTAAAACTGTATTTTTAATCTGTACTGCCACTGTTGTGTATGTCTGACATGCTAAGACACACGCAGAGCAGAGCAGGCTCTATTCACAAATTGGGGGGTTTGTGCATGAAAAAAGAAGTATATTAATAATAAGTGTTATGCCAAATTACACCTGAATTATACCTGAATGGCGGTGGGGTAACAATAACAGCAACAACTCAGAAACCTGACTCAAGGATGATGTAAAATGGAGTATTTTAAATAAAATGTTAAATACAAAAAGACCATTGGAAAGGAAATAATAAACCAGACCAAGAATTAATATAAAACAAAAAAGAACACAACTTGAATATACTGTAACATAACAACACTTGACAAAAACATAATAGTGAACAAAAAACTCAAGAGTTCAAGATCAACAAAGCATGCCACAAAGTAATAAGAGAAAGTCAAAAGCTTATTATCAGACAGTTTTTATTATAATCAGTTCTGTGTACTTTGTTTTTACTTTACACAAGGCTACAGATAACATTCTGCAAAAGTCCATAAAAAACTAATAGTGTTTGCTAAGTGTCATGTAACGGTTTACCTATTAGGTAAAGGACAGCCTGAATGCACTTTCAGCATTTGCTTTGCAATGAGGCCCAAATGAAATTAAAAATTATTAGGTCCAATTCTATGCAGCAGAATAACTAAACCCAGATCTTTCAGGTTCATAAAACGTGTATCCTCACATATTGTAAGGACTAAAACAAAGAAGTAGAGATACTTGAGCATTTTTAGAGTATGAAAAGCATCATGTAGTCCTACTCTCTTCTTTTTTTTCAGGAAGAACATCCCAATTTTATATATAATGATGAGTAAGAAAAAGTATAGGCGAGAGGGAAGCCAATATATAGAAAATTATCATTATAACACCTACAAACGGAATTGTATATTGTACAGAAAAGAAGTATTAAATTAGAAAAATCAAATTTTTGCTTTCAGTATTTTTCAGGGATTTGAAATTGGGTGTTAAAAATAAGCCTAGTAAATAGGCAGTTTCTATTTTATGACAATTGTTCATTAAAATATATACAGAAAGATGGAAACTGAAAGGTACCATCAGCAGACCACTGGTCACTAGTTTTAAAGCTGTTGTTAATGTATTTTAATATGACCCAGCAGCATCATAACATATGGATGGAGTCACATATACCATCTTTCAACATAATTGTCTGACATGGGAAACAACAATAAAGCTAATATATATATATATATAAATATGTAAACATTACCTTGAACAGAGAAAAAAAGGGCAAAAAGAAGATGGGCGACTGCTGCTGCTGAAGCCATTGCTGCTCCTCTTGCCTCTCTGCCTGTTATGACAGTAACACTCCAGCAGATGAGTAAAGTGCATGAGAATAAAACAGTCACATAATAACAGGAACAGAGGCTGCTGTGCTCATGAAAAGCAAGAGAAAAGAGGAGAAAGAGAGAGAGAGAGAAAGAGAGAGAGAGAAGAGAGAAAGAGAAAGAGAGAGAAGAGAGAAAGAGAGAGAGAGAGAGAGAGAGAGAGAGAGAGAGAGAGAGAGAGAGAAAGAGAGAAAGAGAGAGAGAGAAAGAGAGAGAGAGAGAGAGAGAGAAAAGAGAGACAAAGATCCCAGAACCACACGGGGGGACCTGGTGAATGACCTGCAGAGAGCTGGGACCAAAGTAACAAAGGTCACCATCAGTAACACACTACAACGGCAGGGAATCAAATCCCGCAGTGCCAGACGTGTTCCGCTGCTGAAGCCAGTGCATGTCCAGGCCCGTCTGAAGTTTGCCAGAGAGCACATGGATGATACAGCAGAGGATTGGGAGAATGTCATGTGGTCAGATGAAACCAAAGTAGAACTTTTTGGTATAAACTCAACTCGTCGTGTTTGGAGGAAGAAGAATACTGAGTTGCATCCCAAGAACACCATACCTACTGTGAAGCATGGGGGTGGAAACATCATGCTATGGGGCTGTTTTTCTGCCAAGGGGACAGGACGACTGATCCGTGTTAAGGACAGAATGAATGGGGCCATGTATCGTGAGATTTTGAGCCAAAACCTCCTTCCATCAGTGAGAACTTTGAAGATGAAACGAGGCTGGGTCTTCCAACATGACAATGATCCAAAACACACCGCCCGGGCAACAAAGGAGTGGCTCCGTAAGAAGCATTTGAAAGTCCTGGAGTGGCCTAGCCAGTCTCCAGACCTCAACCCCATAGAAAATCTGTGGCGGGAGTTGAAAGTCCGTGTTGCTCGGCGACAGCCCCAAAACATCACTGCTCTCGAGAAGATCTGCATGGAGGAATGGGCCAAAATACCAGCTACTGTGTGTGCAAACCTGGTAAAGACCTATAGTAAACGTTTGACCTCTGTTATTGCCAACAAAGGTTATGTTACAAAGTATTGAGTTGTATTTTTGTTATTGACCAAATACTTATTTTCCACCCTGATTTACGAATAAATTCTTTACAAATCCTACCATGTGGATTCATGGATTTTTTTTTCACATTCTGTCTCTCACAGTTGAAGTGTACCTCTGGTGCAAATTACTGACCTCTGTCATCATTTTAGTGGGGGAACTTGCACAATCGGTGGCTGACTAAATACTTTTTTGCCCCACTGTATTTGGCTGTCCTTCATGATGGTTCCTCCTCTTTGCTTGGGTTTCTGCTGCCTGAGTATTCACTGAGCACTGGTCGGTTGGGCCATCTCCTGATGTATTCATGGATGTTCATTGCCTCATCCTGGACTGTGACACTCAATAGTGTCAGTAAAAATTCTTCCTTCTGCTTAGCATGCAGTCTCAGGATGCTGGACTTAGGTTAGGAGCTTCCTTTTTTTTTCATTTCATTTCATTTCATTAAAACTCTTTTGATCCCGAAGGCTGTTAAGGCTGCTGGCATTCCAGAGCCATCTTACCATTACAACCACAAATATATTACACAAACATAACAGGCAGAACAATGGACATACATAATATGAGGAAAGAAGAGCAGAAAAAAGAACTCCCCCCAGACTGAGCTCCTAAATGGAGATCAGTTTGAGAACAAAAAAAAAAAACCCACCTCATCACATACACATGATTATCACATTTCACAACATAAAAAGACATAAGCACGTTGTAGGTGTTTGGAAGGGGGAGGGGTGGGATGACTGTATATTGGTGTGTGTGTGCATATGTGTGTCCATATGTGTGTATCCTGTATCCAACTCGTGAAACAGTCTCCTTTTGCCCAGTTAAGCAAAAGTCAGCAATCCCTAAGCCAACACCGGTGGCCTTGTGGAAGTAGAAGATATAGGGCAGAGAGTCTACACAGTCTTGTAGTCTGGGAGAGTATTTGACCCAGTTTCAGCCTTCGAGCTTCTGGCTGGTGAAGGAAGGCCAAATGAACATAGTGATTGATTGATCGATAGAGAGAGTGTCTGTCACTGGTCCCAATTCTAGAACTGTGAGCTTCTCCATGATTTAGTCCATATTGCATTCAACAATCACAGTCTGATTGCTCGTGGCTCTACCCACCGTCAATCATGCCGGGCAGCCTTGGGATTTTGAGCAGCTGTAACCGCTTTGT
>NW_024583008.1:30200-35700 GCF_018398535.1 Haplochromis burtoni
TAATTTGCTTTTTAACAAGCTTATAAAAGCAGCTTCCCTAACGTCCTTCCTTTTCAAAATAGTCATACACAGTTCTCTCTTTTGCATATCAAGCAAGAATGTCTGCTGTGTGATTGAGGGCAGCAGCGCTTTTTTGCTTTTCCAAATTTAAAGGTTAGCTACAAATAGAAGGAAGAAAGAAACAACATCAAAAACTTACTGTGGTCAAGTCTGAGTTAACTGACAAACTCATCAGCCACATATTCCTTGTTGTAATAGACTGTGACCTCTAAATAAAAACAGCTTTTAAGTTAAACTTTATTCACTGGCTTGCTTTTACTCAAACGTTTAAAATGTCATATCCCAAACAGGATTCAGTAACCTTTAAGTGGCACTGCAGAATTCACTGCAGATATTGTTTCTGTCTTTATTTTTTGTTTTTAATATTGACCATAAAAGGTTTTAGATGGGAGAATTTTTTAAAATTCAAAATAAATTATTTATTTAAAAAAATAAATACATATTTTTTTTTATTATTTTTTTATTGTTATTTTTAATAAAAACAATTTAAGGCCCTTTAAGGCCAAAGGCCTGGGAGCTTGAGGGTCCTGTGCATTATCTTAGCTGTTCCTAGGACTGCACTCTTCTGGACAGAGATCTCCAATGTTGTTCCTGGGATCTGCTGGAGCCACTCGCCTAGCTTGGGAGTCACCGCACCTAGTGCTCCGATTACCACTGGGACCACCGTTACCTTCACCCTCCACATCCTCTCGAGCTCTTCTCTGAGCCCTTGGTATTTCTCCAGCTTCTCGTGTTCCTTCTTCCTGATGTTGCTGTCATTCGAACCGCTACATCGATCACTACGGCCGTCTTCTTCTGTTTGTCTACCACCACTATGTCCGGTTGGTTAGCCACCACCATTTTGTCTCTGGAGTCCCCATGTCTTAGCCATTCTAGCATCACCCTGCTGTTATGTGCTGGATTGTCTCTGGGGCATCTTTACACAGCCTGCACCTGGGGTCTTGCCTGGTGTGATAGACCCCAGCCTCTATGGATCTTGTACTCAGAGCTTGTTCCTGTGCTGCCATGATTAGTGCCTCTGTGCTGTCTTTCAGTCCAGCTTTGTCCAGCCACTGGATGTCAGCCACCTCCACTATCTGCCGGTGGTACATACAGTGGGGCAAAAAAGTATTTAGTCAGCCACCGATTGTGCAAGTTCCCCCACTAAAATGATGACAGAGGTCAGTAATTTGCACCAGAGGTACACTTCAACTGTGAGAGACAGAATGTGAAAAAAAAATCCATGAATTCACATGGTAGGATTTGTAAAGAATTTATTCGTAAATCAGGGTGGAAAATAAGTATTTGGTCACCTCAAACAAGGAAAATCTCTGGCTCTCACAGACCTGTAACGTCTTCTGTAAGAAGCTTTTCTGTCCCCCACTCGTTACCTGTATGAATGGCACCTGTTTGAACTCATCATCTGTATAAAAGACACCTGTCCACAGCCTCAAACAGTCAGACTCCAAACTCCGCCATGGCCAAGACCAAAGAGCTTTCGAAGGACACCAGGAAAAGTATTGTAGACCTGCACCAGACTGGGAAGAGTGAATCTACAATAGGCAAGCAGCTTGGTGTGAAAAAATCAACTGTGGGAGCAATCATCAGAAAATGGAAGACATACAAGACCACTGATAATCTCCCTCGATCTGGGGCTCCACGCAAGATCTCATCCCGTGGGGTCAAAATGATCATGAGAACGGTGAGCAAAGATCCCAGAACCACACGGGGGGACCTGGTGAATGACCTGCAGAGAGCTGGGACCAAAGTAACAAAGGTCACCATCAGTAACACACTACAACGGCAGGGAATCAAATCCCGCAGTGCCAGACGTGTTCGCTGCTGAAGCCAGTGCATGTCCAGGCCCGTCTGAAGTTTGCCAGAGAGCACATGGATGATACAGCAGAGGATTGGGAGAATGTCATGTGGTCAGATGAAACCAAAGTAGAACTTTTTGGTATAAACTCAACTCGTCGTGTTTGGAGGAAGAAGAATACTGAGTTGCATCCCAAGAACACCATACCTACTGTGAAGCATGGGGGTGGAAACATCATGCTATGGGGCTGTTTTTCTGCCAAGGGGACAGGACGACTGATCCGTGTTAAGGACAGAATGAATGGGGCCATGTATCGTGAGATTTTGAGCCAAAACCTCCTTCCATCAGTGAGAACTTTGAAGATGAAACGAGGCTGGGTCTTCCAACATGACAATGATCCAAAACACACCGCCCGGGCAACAAAGGAGTGGCTCCGTAAGAAGCATTTGAAAGTCCTGGAGTGGCCTAGCCAGTCTCCAGACCTCAACCCCATAGAAAATCTGTGGCGGGAGTTGAAAGTCCGTGTTGCTCGGCGACAGCCCCAAAACATCACTGCTCTCGAGAAGATCTGCATGGAGGAATGGGCCAAAATACCAGCTACTGTGTGTGCAAACCTGGTAAAGACCTATAGTAAACGTTTGACCTCTGTTATTGCCAACAAAGGTTATGTTACAAAGTATTGAGTTGTATTTTTGTTATTGACCAAATACTTATTTTCCACCCTGATTTACGAATAAATTCTTTACAAATCCTACCATGTGGATTCATGGATTTTTTTTTCACATTCTGTCTCTCACAGTTGAAGTGTACCTCTGGTGCAAATTACTGACCTCTGTCATCATTTTAGGTGGGGGAACTTGCACAATCGGTGGCTGACTAAATACTTTTTTGCCCCACTGTATGTAGGCTGTCCTTCCATGATGGTTCCTCCTCTCTTCTTGGGTTTCTGCTGCCTGAGGTATTCACTGAGCACTGGTTGTTGGGCCATCCTTCCTGATGTATTCATGGATGTTCATTGCCTCATCCTGGACTGTGACACTCAATAGTGTCAGTAAAAATTCTTCCTTCTGCTTAGCATGCAGTCTCAGGATGCTGGACTTAGGTTAGGAGCTTCCTTTTTTTTTCATTTCATTTCATTTCATTAAAACTCTTTTGATCCCGAAGGCTGTTAAGGCTGCTGGCATTCCAGAGCCATCTTACCATTACAACCACAAATATATTACACAAACATAACAGGCAGAACAATGGACATACATAATATGAGGAAAGAAGAGCAGAAAAAAGAACTCCCCCCAGACTGAGCTCCTAAATGGAGATCAGTTTGAGAACAAAAAAAAAAAAACCCACCTCATCACATACACATGATTATCACATTTCACAACATAAAAAGACATAAGCACGTTGTAGGTGTTTGGAAGGGGGAGGGGTGGGATGACTGTATATTGGTGTGTGTGTGCATATGTGTGTCCATATGTGTGTATCCTGTATCCAACTCGTGAAACAGTCTCCTTTTGCCCAGTTAAGCAAAAGTCAGCAATCCCTAAGCCAACACCGGTGGCCTTGTGGAAGTAGAAGATATAGGGCAGAGAGTCTACACAGTCTTGTAGTCTGGGAGAGTATTTGACCCAGTTTCAGCCTTCGAGCTTCTGGCTGGTGAAGGAAGGCCAAATGAACATAGTGATTGATTGATCGATAGAGAGAGTGTCTGTCACTGGTCCCAATTCTAGAACTGTGAGCTTCTCCATGATTTAGTCCATATTGCATTCAACAATCACAGTCTGATTGCTCGTGGCTCTACCCACCGTCAATCATGCCGGGCAGCCTTGGGATTTTGAGCAGCTGTAACCGCTTTGTCGATAAGCCAGGGCTGTGCCAGTTCCAATCAGCAGGAACGCTGTTATCAAGGTTCTGAAAAATTTTCTTCAACGTCCTCCATTGAGAGCGTTACTAGGCACGTGAGATGCCACTTGTTCCAGCGAAAGATGGTCGTGTATCTGGCAGCAAACGTTCCTGCAGGACGATCAGGCTCCTCCACACCCAGATTTCTCAGGTGTCAAGAAGCGTTTAGAGACCAGTTGATCAAATCCATAATTCCTTGATTTTTAAAGAACAAGGCAAAGAGAGTCTATGACAGTTAGACGAAACTAGACAAAGACAATACAAGCCAAGCAGGAAGATAAGGGAGGGAGAGGAGACAGGAGAAAATGCAACCATCTCTGCCGTAAGCCAAGAGAAGTATGTCAGTCTTGATGCCAGTTGCTCTATCGCTGCCTTTGGCCAGGTTATTATACCAGCAGGACTCCCGATAAGCCAGGGCTGTGCCAGTTCCAATCAGCAGGAACGCTGTTATCAAGGTTCTGAAAAATTTTCTTCAACGTCCTCCATTGAGAGCGTTACTAGGCACGCGAGATGCCACTTGTTCCAGCGAAAGATGGTCGTGTATCTGGCAGCAAACGTTCCTGCAGGACGATCAGGCTCCTCCACACCCAGATTTCTCAGGTGTCAAGAAGCGTTTAGAGACCAGTTGATCAAATCCATAATTCCTTGATTTTTAAAGAACAAGGCAAAGAGAGTCTATGACAGTTAGACGAAACTAGACAAAGACAATACAAGCCAAGCAGGAAGATAAGGGAGGGAGAGGAGACAGGAGAAAATGCAACCATCTCTGCCGTAAGCCAAGAGAAGTATGTCAGTCTTGATGCCAGTTGCTCTATCGCTGCCTTTGGCCAGGTTATTATACCAGCAGGGTACCTGATCGCGGGCAGGGTGTAGGTGTTAACAGCCCAGAATTTTCTTGCCGTTCAGCTGACTCCTCATGACTTGCCTGACGATCTGTAGATACTTGGTAGTTGCAGCTTTCCTAGCGGCCTCTTCATGGTTCCCATTTGTCTGTGGGATCCCCAGGTACTTGCAGCTGTCCTCAGTGTCTGCAATGTTGCCTTCTGGTAGTGAAATCTCCTGGGTTCTAACTACTTTTCCTCTCTTTGTTACCATCTTACTACACTTCTCCAAACCAAACAACATTCTGATGTCATTGCTGTATATCCTGGTATCCTGGCTGTGTGGATCAGGAAATCAATGCCCCATTCACTCTTGGCATAACACTTGATGTCATCCATTTGCAGGAGGCGGCTGATTATTGCTCCATTATGTAGTCGGTATCTGTAGCCATCAGAATCAGAATCAGAATACTTTATTAATCCCGAAGGAAATTAGGGTTACAGCAGGCAGCACGCTAATGGCGCATGCGCACTTACAAAGGAACCTTCTGACCAACTTTACACAAACATCACATTGGGGAGACATGTCAGAAAGGTAGGCTGATAGGAAAAAAACAACGAAAATACATAACACAAGGTAAGAGGAGGAGAAAAAAAACTCCACTCAGACTGAGCTCCTAGTGGGAGAACAGTTTGATAACAGAAAAAACATCTCAGCACAAAAAGCACATGATTATCAATACACCATAGAAACACATACATATATGTATGTATATATAGGATGTGGAGGGTGAAGGTAACGGTGGTCCCCGTGGTAATCGGAGCACTAGGTACGGTGACTCCCAAGCTAGGCGAGTGGCTCCAGCAGATCCCGGGAATAACATTGGAGATCTCTGTCCAGAAGAGCGCAGTCCTGGGAACAGCT
>NW_024583008.1:37340-49026 GCF_018398535.1 Haplochromis burtoni
TATATATATACGCTCTGATATGATTTCATTCTAAATTTGCTCACTACTGTTTGAGCCTGACGTGCTCTCCGTGAGGTTTAATTATTGTCACATTTGTGTTAAAATATTGTGTTTACATATACATATATATTTTTCTCAACTGTGCAGGACAGTTGAGTTTGGCTTTTTATTCTTGTCTGCGGTCTATTAGTTGCAAGACTGACACACTTTGTAGAGTTATATTGGAATGTGAGAAAGGGAATGGAATGTCAATGAGGAGAGATGGTTAGGATGAACTGAACACTATTTATTCATGAACTGAATTCCTTCAAGCAATCTGGTGACTGGACTCTGATGGCCGGTCAAGGCTGAACAGATTCCCAGCGGTGACAGGAATTAGGCAGGACCCTCCAGAGTCTAGAGGCTGGTGGTGGTGATGAAGATGCAGGCTTGACTGGAGCTCTGAGTAACATGGGAGAGGCAGAGATGGGGCGGAGGTGGGTTGCACGAAGGAGTCTGCAAGGGAGAATGACAGATTAGCAGTGAGATTTTAAGAAACGTGGAGTGGATGGTAATTGGCTTGAAGAAAGCAACCAGAGAGATACTTTGACTAGACCTGTGATGTCAGCAATGAGCTTGACAGTGTGGGAAAGTGGAAGGAATGAAAAATGGAAACTAACAACCAAGCACTCTGGAAGCGGACAGATATGTGTTTACAGATGTCATCTAAGCTTATTTTACCATAAGTTCTATTTTACATCTTAGAACTTAAAAGCTATTCCACACAAGGTTTTCCAGAAAGCTTCCGGAAACTTTTTACAGAAAGTGAAGCAGCAGCATTTACTTTAAAGCAAGTAATATTTCCTGTCACCTGTTCACTGGTATCCAGTTCCTCTCTAGGCTCAGGCTGCTGCTGCTTTGAGGATCTGTTTTTTCTAGTTGGGATAATGATTAAATGAAAGTGTTAAAGAAATTACAAACTTAGCGAAATGACAATACAATAAATGGCACATAAGTTCCACTCACATGATCCATAGGATGACCGAGTATAAGAGTATAAGACCCAGAAGAATAGCAGGGACTATGACAGCTGTTAATTTCCATGCTCCTAAAAAAGTGATCAAGTGAATTAGGGTGGCACTTTTAAATCCTAATAACTAAGCCTGAACTAAAATGAACCATAACCAAACTCAACCAAATGAATAGAATACACAACTACAGGATCAGATATGAGACAAATCAGATTTAACTTACTTGATACAACAGTCAGCTGTAAGGTGGAGTAATGATGCCCTCTGGTGTTCTGTGCAACACAGTAATAACTCCCACTGTGTTCAGGTCTGAAGTCAGTGATGGTAAAGTTCTGTCCAGAAGTTTTAGGTGACTCTTCATCCTCCTTGTACCAGGTGTAATTAGCTGCTGGGTTAGCATCACTGCTACAGGTCAGAGTGACTGAACTGCCCTCCACTATCTCAGCAGAGGGACTCACTGACACAGAGGGAAGCTTTGGAGCATCTGGAGGAGAACACAGAGCGGACCTGTACTTTTAACAATACAGTTTCAACCCACTTTTTCCACACACAATGCATGACAATAATATTGGGAGCTGATTGTGATTGTTAAGTAAACAGGAAAGCTGATGTTGTTCAGGTCATTAGTTCTGTTTCGCTTTGTCTTTCTAATTTTTTTTGTAAGCTGTACAAAGTTGCCTCTTGCTTCAGTAACTGCTGTTATGAACTTTACTCATATATTAAAATATATTATTTTAAAATATGAATATTAAAATATTAAAATTACGAGAAAGTGTTACACTCCGTCCTTTGCACTAAGTGGTCACAAAAGCTTTATTTTATTAAGAATTTCTTCCCTGGAAGGCTGTATTTTGCTACCTGTTTGTCTACCTGTCTTGATTTATCAGTTTGTAAATCACCAATTCCATCTGACTTTTTCATATTGTAAAATAACTAAAATTACATTAAAATAGAATCACTTTTAAAATGAATTCAGTAATTTGACATCATTTTATTGCTTACTCCCGTGATATGTTGCTCACACAGAAACTCCCTTTTGATCATGTAGTGGAGTAAGCAACAAAGCTGATGGAAGACCAAGTAAAGCAAATGTTAACATAATTTAAAGCACCAAGTGAAAGTTTTCTACCCTGTTTTCTAAATCTGGGACTCTCCAACATTTTGACCTTAGAATTGAAGAAGCCTCTTGGATGAGGGGTGAAACGTCTTCAAGCAACTTAAAGAAGTCCAGATGCTTTTCTTTCCAAGCTCCTTAGACTACGATGACCTGGATCACTGAGAACCTTCACAGAAATAAGCCTGTTTCACTCACATGTCACATTAATGGAGATGTTGTATGTTGGTGATGAGACCCCCAGCTTGTTCTCAGCTGTACAGTAATATTCCCCAGAGTCAGAGGACTGGATGGAGCTGAAGATGAGCTGTGGTTCTTTAATGAGAGGGGTTTGATTGTTCGTCTTATACCAGGTGTAATTAGCTGCTGGGTTAGCATCACTGCTACAAGTCAGAGTTACTGAATTGCCCTCCACCATCTCACCAGAGGGACTCACTGACATAGAGAGAGGCCTTGGAGCATCTGGTAGAGAAAGAACATAGATTATATGCATGTTATTAGTTTCTGCAAAGGTTTATTATTGATTATTGATCAAATCAAACAAATCTGTGAACCTAATGGTTACACTAGTGTACACTAGTGTTTTTCAAGCTGTTTTATGTGTAAACAGAGAGCTAATATGATAATTTAGTTTAAAGTTGCTTAATATTTAAGGTTGTGGCTTGTGTCTATAAAAAAAATGAATGGGGGCTGCCTTGATATAATACAATAATACAAATCTCTGTATGAGACTTGTACACAGCTATCAAGCAAACCATTGATTGGGTAATGTCATCTATCATCTGCCATTCTTAAGCGCTTATCTAACCACTGGAGATGGTCCAAATTCAAACTGGGTAAGAGAACATCATCATCAGAGAGGGAGTACAGCTGTACAGCCCTCACATGCAGCCATACCTTCAATTTAGAATTGCCTGTTAACGCAAAAAGTGTGTCATTGTACTCTGGGAAAACATGTAAACGCTGCAGGAAGGTCCAAGCTGGGCAAAAGTGCGAACCCAGAACCTCCCTGCAGTGTCTAACAGAACAGAACATAAACTATCTTAGTCACTGAACTGCTACCTCGCCACAACACAGAATCATCCCAGACAAATGTATGATCATAAATTGAAGTCAGTGATGATAATGATATTAAAATGTTATTAAAATGTTATATTAAAATAAATTTACTTTATTTAGGTCAGCTGCTGAACTCTAATTATAAAGCAGTTTGAGCTGCAAACTGATAATATTGGCAAATTCATAATGAGATAAAATATTGACAATAACTAGCTGAATGTTGCTTTTAAACACTGTCTGACTTACATGCCACATGGATAGAGATGTATTTAGGCGTGGAAGTATTCACTTTGTTTACAGCTTGGCAGTAATATTCTCCAGAATCAGTGGGCTGTATGGAGATAAAGGAGAGCTGTGGTTCTACAACGAGAGGTGTTTGGCTATTCTCCTTGTACCAGGTGTAGTTAGCTGCTGGGTTAGCATCACTGCTACAGGTCAGATTTACTGAATTGCCCTCCTGGATTTCACCAGAGGGACTGAACAACACAGAGAGAGACTTTGGAGCATCTGAGGGAGAAAAAAAGAGAGGTTAGTATTAGTTCCTGCAAAGACTGAGTTATTCACTAAATCAACTCCATGACTGCTCAACAAGCTGCTCAGTGAGGAGATTTGGATGGTTATGCATAAAGGAACTTACATATCACAACAATAAAGATGGATTCAGATGTCGTCCTCCCCAGGTGGTTCTCAGCTGCACAGACATACTCTCCAGAATCAAAGGACTGGATGGAGGTGATGGAGAGCTGCCGTTCATTAATGAGAGGTGTCTGATCACCATCCTTGTACCAGAAGTGGTTAGCTCTTGGTTCAGCATCACTGCTACAAGTGAGAGTTACTGAGCTCCCCTCACTGATTTCATTAGAAGGACTCACTGATACTGAGACAAACTTTGGGGGATCTGAGAGAAAGAAAATGATTCAATTTGTTAGTATTTCAGGGAAATAATGAGGAAGTAATGCTCTCAGTGAGAGAGATTTCTGGACCATCTGATGTATAAATTAGTTTCACTCACATTTCACATGAATAGAGATGGTGTCAGATGTCGCCCCCACGCTGTTGTAAGCTCTGCAGCGATACTGTCCAGACTCTGATCGCTGGATTGAGGTGAAGACAAGCTGTGTGTCTACACTTTGAGGTTTATTGTTATTCCCCTTATACCAGGTGTATTTAGCTGCTGGGTTAGCATCACTGCTACAAGTCAGAGTTACTGAATTGCCCTCCACTATCTCACCAGAGGGAGTCACTGACACATTAACAGGTTTTGGAGCATCTGAAGGAGAAGATATATGAGAATGAATCAACTTCACGGTGTTTGAATCTAAATCTGTTCCTCATGCAAAAACTTTCAGGTCAACAAATGTGATTTCCGTGATGCAGATATATTCTTTATATCCCACTGGAGATTTCAAATGTGATGGCAATTAAAGGGAAATCTTATAACACACAAAGATTTGTGTTGTATTGAATGCAGTATGTTGCATAACTATGACTAAAAGCTCTGTAGTTTGTTTTGTGTATGCTCAGTTTGGCAGTGAAAACATTGCTGCCTCTATGTGTTTTGCGTAGGTCACTAATGACAGATCATGCCGGAAACAGAAACAAGAAAACCGATGTGAGCAAAAAGCAAAATGAGCTGGTTCCTTTTTTTTTTATTCTTATGGTAAATGTTTTGTTGCTTAGAGCATAGAGACATTTGACCAGAAACCCTTCAGTAACTGAATCATTCAGATGAAATATTAATGGGTTGTACAGTAGGTTTACACAGCAATCCACTTTCAATGGATTGAATGTTTAATATTTGATGATAGAAAAACAACTCAGGAGAGATGGAATAAAGTAAATGGGTTCAAGAAAACTGTTATTAAAGTTGATTTACTCACATTTCACGTTAATAAAGATGGACTGAGATGCACTCCTCCCCAGCTCATTCTCAGCTGTGCAGTAATATTCTCCAGAGTCAGAGGGCTGGATAGACGAAAAGTCGAGGACCGTTCCTTCACTGATACGTGTTTGGATGTTTCCCTTGTACCAGCTGTAATTAGCTGCTGGGTTAGCATTAAAGCCACAGTGTAGAGACACTGAAGTTCCTTCCTCTGCTTCAGCAGAAGGATTCACTAACACATAGTAAAGCTTTGGAGAAACTGGAGGATAAGAGAAAGTTTAAAAAGAGGGCTTTAAACATAAGGTGGTCTTTTTTTTATTTTAAATCTTGACATGTTTTGTATGATTTTAGGATTTTTATAGTGACACTGTGGAGTAAACTCACACACTGCAGCAGAGCGATAACCCTCATGTCCTTTAACAGCACAGGAATAGCTGCTGTCATCACCTCCAACAGAGACTCGCAGAGATGTTTCTTCCTCTATTTTCTGTCCATTTTTGTACCAAACATATGATGGAGGATCAATTACATCACAGCTGCTGTGACACTGCAGCTCTGTGTGGCTTAACAATCTTCTCACCTTCACCTGCAAGTCTGGATTTGTAAGGAAGAAACAAATAATCCTCATTTTAAACTAAACCACCAAACAAAACAGTAGAATTTTCAATGAAAATCTTACCTGTGACAGTCAAAGTGACTCCAGGTGAACCAGTATAACTTCCATCAGACTGATTTGTTACGAATCTGAACTTGTACTCAGCAGAGTCTCTCTCTCTCAGGTCTGTGATCCTCAGAGTGCAGTCGTTCTCATGAAAGCGGTACTCCGCTCGGCGCGAGTACGGCGCGTATGTTTTCAAATCCAACGGTTCATCCTTGTTTTTTATAAACCAAAGTCTTTTTTGAACTGCAGTATTCATATTGTGTCTTGTAGAAGGGTAACTGTAGCTGCAGCCTATGTCCACTGTTGATTTTTTCAAGGCGCAGATGTGAGTGGAAGTGTAAGTCACTGACCAACCATTCTGACCCAGTACCGCTGTAACACAGAGCACATCAGACACTACAGACACAATCACAGTGACATTAATAATGGAAACGTTTGTACGAAGTGTCTTTAAAATGAAATGCAAGTCATTGAGACAAAGCTTTCTCTATATGAAATTTAATATTTTATTATGCACTTTGACTGCCATGTTATTATTTATGTTCAACACTTTAATAATTAAGTTTTATATTGATGTACACACAACTGTGTGCTTTTCTGTAGTTTTGTATATATTTATAATTGTTTGTTATTTCTCCCTGCTGTCTTACTATTTATATTTTATTCATGCACAGTTGCCATGACAATAAAGGACTATTCTATTTTATTCTGTTCTATTCTAACAAAGAAAAGGTGTTGACTAAGAAAGGCATCTGTAATTTTTACCTAAATTCAGATTTAATGTGCATCTTAATTATTGTTAGTGTGTTAAAATGCTCGTGTTTCAAACAGTTTACTGTGCAATGAGACTGATGATAAGTTTCATAGTAAACTTTATAAAATGCAGAACAGAAGTGCTGCTGCGTTTGCAGATCTCTGAGAGCTGCTTTACTAGAAACCAAAAGGAGAATAGAAATTGAAGAAATTGAAGTGAAGATGTTTGGTTCCTGTTTTGTTTTAGTATAGAGACACCGTAACTAAATACTTCAAATATACTACTATCAGACCCACTTAGAGTTATTTCAAACAGCAATGCAGTTTTTATGCAGTCATACACAACAGAGACATGTCGAGATAAAAACATCCTGAGATGCTGATGGTGGGAACATTTTAATAATCTGTGGAAATGTCATGATAAACACACTATAACTTTTAATATCATATTATAACTTTAAAACAAATGTCACTCTTTTAGCTTCCTTCATTGTAAAAGTTAGTTATTCAGTACCCGATGCAGTGAGAAGCAGTACAAATACAAATTCAATCCTTGCTGCTGCAGTTGCACTCATGGCTGCTCCTCTCTTCTGTCTGCGTGACAGAAAATTGTATCAGCAAAGAGTTTAAATATTGTATTTTCCAGTCTGCAAAAACACAATAAAAATAAAGATATAAAATAGTAACTTCTACTTACCATAGAAAAAGATGTTGACTTTAAAAATCATGTCCCTGTTGGGAAGCACAAGACCGAAAAGTAAAACTGTCACACTTCCTTCTTTTTCATGTGATTTTTTCAGCATGAAGCATGAATAAGGATGAAGCCATTACATCTGGGACTGAATGCTGTTGTTTTCAAAACCACTAAATGTGTTATATTAAAGCCTGAGGGACTAATTTTGTGGTGTTTTAATACCAAAAGTAGCACAAGAAGTATGGGGGTGTGCTCATGCATCTAATGGCTAGCTTAATCACATGTGCTCCACCCCCTTGTGTCATAGGTCGAATGTAATCATTGAGACACGCCTCCGGTCCCTCTGTTCCCCCACCTTTTTCCAACAGTGTCAGCACCATTTTTAATTTTTTGATTCGCATCATACTGTTTATGAAGAAGAAAGATAACTGTGGAGGAGCACTAAAGGTGTAGGTGCTAAAGCTGATAAATCCATCCATTTTCCTCTAGTTATCTGAGGTCGGCATGTGGGGTCAGCAGCCTCAGCAGAGAAACCCAGGCCTCCTTCTCCCCAGACACCTCCTCCAGCTTATCAGCCGGAGGCCACCACCTGATGAAGCCAGCAGTAACACATATCTACACAAGGCAGAGATGAGATTCTGAGGTTCCACCACTTTCTACACCTGTAAACTCTGCTCATAAAAATGATGAACAAAGGGCCACAATGGCACTACTAACCAAAGGTGTTTTTGTTATTAATTGGGGGAAATGGCAAGATGAAAAAATATGGTCACAGCAGCAGTTCATCGATGGAGTTGCTGGTACCTGGCTTTTTAAAATTTCTGATGCTATTATTTTAATAAAAGTTTGCAGTCACCTAGGATTTGTTCAAATTTTACTTTTTTTTAATTTTGATGTAAATTATTTAATTAATAGAGGTGTGCAAACACTCTAAAGAGAGGAAAGAAGAAGACAGAGAAACAACAAAATAACAGTAAACACAAAGGCAAGCAAAGAGCCACAGAAATGCATGAGAAGGGAAAGTGAGGATGAATGAGGCATGGTCACTGTGTCAGATTAGAGCAACAACAGCACGACCCCTGAAATGCACCAGGTCTGTGGTGTATTCTCATGTCCGAGATATTGCAACCCCCGCACTATTTTTTCAGTTAAAGAAGACCAGAAGTGTTTCATAGTCAAGGTGTATAATCTGCACCGGGTCCTTTATTTTGAAAATCAGCTGGTCTGACTGGGCCCTCCAGTCACATTTGGTACAATTAAGGATGAACTATAACTAAATTATGACTTACTTATCAACCTTTCTCTTGACTTAACTATTAAATTTGAACTGGTTTGCTAGAGGAGCCCATGTTTACATACAATATTGGAATAATGTGGTGCTATGAGGTCTTTTAAAAAGATATGGGGTCTGATCATTCAGGATATAGAATTTATAGAATCACAATTTTGAATCCAAGAAAGAAAGAAATACAGGAAGCCAAAGATGAGATGCTAATATAGGTGGTCTAGTAACTGTAGTACTCTAGTTTGAAATGTTTTGGATCAGCTTAATGTTTTCAGAAGAGCCGATAACAAGCAAGCCTAGAATTTTATCCAAAAATTAACATGGATTTCAATAGTGTCACTGAGACAGGATGTTCTGAACTTCTGAACGTATGGTGCAGGGGAAAGAAGCATCTCCTATTATATTTCTAATTCAAAGCATCAAATCTTCATCCTTTATTTTGTTTTTGTTAATCTATTAATACTTTACTTGTATGTGTCTGTTCTTGTATTTTTATGGAGATGAAATAATTTTAAATCAACTGTATTATAAATAATAGGATGTGTTTTAAAATGATTATCAGGTGCTGTGTGCGGTATGGTGAATGAATGCAGGATGTGGTAGATGAAGGTTGAACATACTTTAACCCTCAGTGTTTATTCCAAGAAAAGAACAAGTACAGGTAGTCCAGAAACAGGCAACAAGAAATCCATAAGGCACGAGGAAGCACAGGGGAAAAATTTGGAACAGCAGAGCTAGTGGGACAACTCAACAGAGGGCGAAGGGAAACAAAATCAATAAATACACAAGGTAATGCAGGAAGAGTAAACATGAGGGGAACAAAGCTGAACCTAATACCATAAAAACAGACATGGAAAGTAAACTGAAAACTAAACACACAGGTCACCAAAACTGAACAACAAATAACCAAACAAAGGGAACACAGCTGATGCAGACTTGATGCAAAAGGGCATAACATAATCTGAGTATACACACTCATGACTAACCTTGAGCTGCAGTGACTGTATTTTAACCCCTTAGCAGTCCTATTAGTCCCCTAAACCATCCAATGTCCCGTGGGCGGTACGTCCGACTGCTAACAGTTTAAAGTCTGTGCACATCTGGTGAACTGCAGCGTGGCAGACTCATCTAACCCACAAATGATCATTATTAAAATACTTTCCATCCTCCCAAGCTGTGGTGGGACATGTGGAACATTGACTTTGTCACTGATATTAAGTTATTTTTTCAAGAAAGTGGCACATGCACTGAATAGTCAAACTACTCCAACAATGACTCACATGAATGAGATATTTGTTGTGTTTCAGCTGGATTGCACAGCATTTGGAAGACCTGCAGGTGAGAACATTTTCAATAACATAACAACATTACCATTAACTCACTGAAATAAGGCTATTATTTAATGCGTAATTTATAACATTTATTTCAGTTCTGTTTATCTGTTTATATTTCCCATTTTATTTCTTGACCTCAGTCCTTTTGTCCCTCCCATCAAAGACGTGAGGAGATCACTGTATTCTGCTCACTTATATGCTTTTACCCACAGTCACACACTGACAATATGATAACACAGAGATGATTGGATAATCAAGTATTACTCGGATATAAGTCCTCTAAATTTTTGTTTATTTGTTTTCCTTTAATGACAGTAAAAAAATGACAGTGACAGTCAGAGGCAGCTGGTTAGGTTTTACATGTACATTTACACTAAAGTTCAGCAAAATGACAGATGAATCCCTTTACTGTGGTTTTACATGACAAAGAAAAAAAAGGTAATATTCGCTAATTCTAAACTAACAACATTTTGCTTCAATGTAATCACAGAAGGAACTCCGTAAAGGTCTTCCTTATATGAATATCTGCACTTCAGAATACAAAACATAAAGAAGGGTGACTCGATTCAGTTTTATGTTTGATTAATTGGTTTCTTTGTATTAATTTGAATTATGATGTCAGTAATGTATTTGCAGAGCACAAAGAGAGCTTTAAACACAACCTATGGATTAAAGGAAATGTAAATACAAAAACACCTAAAACAATAATTTGTTTTCCAATTATTAGATAATTGCAATAATCCAGAGAAATGGAATGAAAAAGCAAAAATCAATAGGTTATATCTGATCAATATTCCAGGAGAAGTAGTGATTCTTATCAATTGTGGACAGACGAATGGACAAGATGAACTAATAAGAATGAAATATATAACAATATATTTTTAATGTGCAATTGAGCAGAAAAGCAGTTCAGATAATGTGTTAGCACAAATAAAAATAACAGATACAATGATAATTGTATATATGATAAGAATGTGGTGAGATTCGAGTGTATATAATAAGTTTCTGTATATATTTTGACACCTCACGTGTTAATTAAGTAAACATGAAGCATTTTTCTCTCAACCTGATTCTCTCATGTTTCACATCAATAGAAACGTGTTTAGGTGTTGACGGCACAAATTTGTTCTCAGCTACACAGTCATGCTCTCCAGAATCAGCAGACCGGGTTAGCATCACTGCCACAGGTCAGAGTCACTGAAATGTTCTCCTGGGTTTACCAGACAGATTTACTCACGCTGAGGGAGACTTTGGAGCATCTGGGGGAAACACAGGAAGGTAATTGTAGTTTTTGAACAAAATCAAACATCTTTGTAAGTGTAAATAACAGGATGGATGTTGTTAGTCTACTCTAGGACTCAAAGTACTTTACACAGCATGACTCTTTCACGCATTCACACAAACACTTTTTTCTATGCACATATTCACACCCTGATGGATGCATCAGGGAGCAAATTGGCAAGGATATTTGCCATACAGACTGGAGCAGCAAGGGATTGAATCACCAACCTGAGCTACAGCCACTCCAGCAGGATTTAGCAGGAATACTGATGTCCACAGAGACATTATGACTGACCAGTCTGATCAAATTATAGTTTCTTAGTGAACATGAATGCCAGTTCAAACTTTTCACTTTACTTGCCTCTTTTCTGTAGCAGTAAAAGAAAAGTTTGCACTTCATCTTGAAACCATGGACAGATATGTTGGAGAGTTGGTTCAATAATTTCTTATTGGAAAAACCAGTAAGCTTTACTGCATTTTTGGGTGGTTTGAGCCTACCCCAGCTATGATGACATGTCAAAGAATAACAATAATGGATTGCATTTATATAGCACTTTTAGGTGGGTGAAGTGTCTTGCCCAAGGACACAACGACCGAGACTGTCCGAGCCGGG
>NW_024583008.1:56546-60680 GCF_018398535.1 Haplochromis burtoni
TTGTGCCATACTGGTTGTCATAGTTTGTTTGACCTTTATTATTCATTTGTTTTACTTTCAAGTTATGTCAGTGCAAACAGACAGGAGCAGGGACGGGACAGGCAGAGAAGGAGAAGCTTCTGAAACTAATGAACCTTCTTTTTGTGATTTCAGGGTTCGTTCCGTCATCATCCTTCAGGACAAACCTCACGACAGAGAGAGGCTGCTGCTGAAGTTCCTGAAGATCATGAAGGTCGTTAGAGTCCGCAGTAGAAAAAGTCCTTTTGTCTCTTCATTTGTATTCAAAGCTGGCCCTCCAGTCGGGGAGGACAGCAGCTACACCAGAACTTATTAGACTGACAAACTGGAATAAAAAGATTTATTTTTACAAACTCACTGCATCATTACAACATCTGTGTGTCCATTTGTGGTTCCAGACTGTGGTCTGTTGTCATGTCATCTTGTCAAACCGCACATGTTCTTTTTTCCTGCAGCACCTGAGGAAGCTCAATAACTTTAACTCGTACCTGTCAATCCTGTCAGCGCTGGACTCCGCCCCTCTGCGACGCCTGGACTGGCAGAAAAGCACCTCAGAGGTCAGACCGAGTTCATTGGGATTATTTCATCGGTTCGCCTCAGTGCATTAACAGTGTTTTATGTCTGTTTGGCTTCAGGCTCTGGAGGAGTTCAGCACCTTGATCGACAGTTCATCCTCTTTCAGAGCCTACAGAGCGGCTCTGGCTGAAGTAGAGCCTCCCTGTATACCCTACCTGTACGTAAATACCCTACTTGTTGGGCAGTAACCCTAATGTAGAACGTGTCTATGTGGTCAGCCTCACAGCAGCCACATTATTGCTCAGATAAAAGGCTCCAACAGCACAAACACAGTCCAGAGGTCCAGTTCAGGATCTCCAATTGGCTGAGGTTTAGCCTGGCTGGCAGCTACAGCCACCTGTGTCACCATTCACCTGTCAGTCAAAGAGGCCACGCCCCTAACAATACAATGTAAGCAGGCGTTATGAAGGAGGAAGCTATCCACAGACCAGTTTGTGTATCTGGCTGTAAACATGTTTGTTTCTGCTGTAAAGTTTTAACATTGGAGTCTATGGGGACTGCCTCACTGCTGCCTCTGCTGGACGTCAGAGGAACTGCAGCTTCATGTTTCAGGTCTGAAGGCTGATGCTTTGTCTGCCGTCTCTCTCTCTCTCTCAGGGGTTTGATTCTGCAGGACTTGACTTTTGTCCACCTTGGGAATCCCGACACTTTGATGACATCACAGGGTTCAAAGGTTAACTTCTCCAAACGCTGGCAGCAGTTTAACATCCTGGACACCCTGAGGAGCTACCAGCAAGTGTCAGTTACCTACAGAGCAGTTCCTCAATCATTAGGAGTACCTCATGGTTGTATTGTTGTATGCTGAAGCTGTTTCTCTCTGCAGGAGCTACTCTCTGCTGCCCGATGATGACATCATTTCCTTCTTTAACGACTTCAGCGATCACCTGGCTGAGGAGGCGCTGTGGGAGCTCTCTCTCAAGATCCGCCCAAAGAACACTCCTCGAGCCAATCAGAGATGAGCTTTGGTGAAGGCGCAGAGGGTCACGCAGCTAATCGGCTGCACCTGTTCTGATGCTAACATGCTGTAACACAGAGAACTGAACCGGTGCCAAACCGGGGGGCGAGGCCCGAGAGCGTGACATTACTGGCACAGACACATGCAGGGTAAAACCTGCAGACATTTTACTACCGGACCTTTGCTATTTGCAGGCAGAGGGTTCCCTCCCTCGCTCCTGTTAACAGAAACATATTCAGATTCAGGTCCGGCACCCACAGATGGATCAGAGACTTCCAGATTTTGCTGAAGGAAGAAAAACTGCATCCAAACATCCATGAAACATCACTGCTGACCTGCCAGTCAACTCACCTGCCCTTACCTGATGGTGGAAACCTCACCTCAGCACCGTGTCTTCAAGGCCACAAAAATTAGTTAATCATTAAAGCTGATCCCACCTGACCATCTCGGGAATTCCAGTGGAAAGATTCCCTGCTTAGTAGGAATGATGCAAAATTTCAGCTCCTTTTAAGGGACGAGGGTCCGAATGTTTTAGATGTTTTTCTAGCACCGTTTTCTGATCTGTATTTAAACACATCACGCTCGGTCCTTCAGGTGTCCGAGAGTAACTGTGGGTCTGTGGGTCTGGACTCTGAGGGTGTCTGTGGGTCTGGACTCTGAGGGTGACTGTGGGTCTGTGGGTCTGGACTCTGAGGGTGACTGTGGGTCTACTCTGTGTCCTCTACTTTGTAATTCAGTTTTATTTATAAGGAGGCTCTGGAGGTCCCCACAGATGCACGTAAACCTGTATCAGTTCATCGGCCTCAGACACACACCGTGTGGTTGAACTGAAGGCTTTGTTTCTATTGGCCACGTGAAGGTATGTTACAGCATGCAGGGGTCAAAGTTCAAGTCTGCGGCATGCGCGAGTACTCCGCTGCCGTGCTTGGTGCTTTGCTCGGCGTAGCGGTAAACCGTTATTGCGCTGCGTCCGGCCACGCTTCGATGAACGCGTCGAGAACAACCTTCAGTATCTTGGCACGCTGACTGGAGCAGCCAGGGATCAAACCATCATCTATGATTAGCAGATGACGTGCTCCACCTCCTGAGCTATGCCACCACCATCACGGATGATGATGAAGGAGGTGAGATCCTGTTGCTGGACTGAGGTGGAGCATGAAGGCGATCCATGAACATGTGATGATGGTTCATGGTGTCTGAAGAACATCAGCCTGCAGCTGCATGCTGACGCGTTTGTAAAGCGTGACAGTTTCAGCTGCTTTTAGAGAAGATTCAGTCGTGCTTTCTACAGACGTCCAGCTGCTACAGATCACACATCCTCCATCATCATCGTCAGTCTGAGCTCACCTGAGCTCCACATCCTCAGCAGCCAATTTACCCTCCAACACCTGAGCAGCGATGCTAAAACGTCCCGACCTTCATCCCTCAAAGTGAGAGTTTAATGTCCCACAGAGGCCAGGACACCAACCAGCCCACCTGAGTGTCAGACCACAGAGCTCTGAGGGTACAAGATGATTTCTCTAAACATACATGAATATGGAAAATCACCAGCTCACACAGTAATGAACACTGTGGGGGTGTCACAGCTGGTCACATGATCTGTTTCCAACTCACAGCCACGGAGACGCCGTTCATCGTCCCACATCAAACACACCTGTACAGGAAACAGGAAGCATCATACAGACACACCTGTATGAATATTACACATGACTGATAAATATGTTCTTTATTTATTCTTTTTTTAGTTTGCCCGTGTATATAACCAGCAGCAGCAGTGCGTCTGTTCACTTTAAATAACACAATCTTATTATAGCGCCGACCTGCCGACCATTCTCTGAATGACCAACTGATCAATGGTGAGCTGAACGAACGCCGATTAGAGCCACCGATTAATGAAACATTCATCTATAAGATGTGGTCCAGCGCTAACTTCATGGACTGTGGAGACTTTTTGTTTACATGTAATTTTAACAGAAATGAACAGTTGGCGTATTAAACAGCTGCATCAGATTCTGCTCATCATCAGCGCCTCCACAAGACGACAAAATACCGACGTGGGCAGGATCGAGAAACCCTCATTCACCTGGAAGCTGGCCCAAGAGGTCAAAGTTCACATTTCTTCACACCGCAATCGTTGCGACACCTCAGGTTCATCTGATTGACACGTGGTCGAGCAGGGGGTGGAGTCTGCAGCAGTGGCTCTCACCTCTTGGCTCAGAGAGCTGCAGGTGAGGTCGGCCGGGCGGCGGCACTGAACACTGACCGCCACAACATCTCTGGACTGAAGGTCACCGAGGTCAAACTTTCAGAAAAAAGACTGATGAGATAAGTCTACATCAATCTGCATGATGAACAAAGTCACGAGATGGAAACAACGGTGTGATGAAAGCATGCTCACGTGGACGCTGCGCTCTCGTCACTGATGCTACGAACATGGTTACTGTTTGAATAAACGAGCTGTTTGTCAGGCTCAGGGAGGAAGACGGGATGAAGACATGCTGTGGAAGAGAGACAGATCAATAACAAGTATGATTCAGTGCAGAGAGGTCTGTTAGCACATAGTGAGTGAAGAAGAAACACCCAGT
>NW_024583008.1:60700-61883 GCF_018398535.1 Haplochromis burtoni
AGATAAAATCGATCAGTGAGAAGAAAAATTGTTGAATCTGAGAAAAATGAAATTACTTCCACTCACATTTCACATCGATAGAAGTATATTCAGATGTCTTCCTTCCCAATGTATTACCAGCTATACAGTAATACTGTCCAGAGTCAGAGGGCTCGATGGATCTGAAGGCAAGCTCGGGTTCTTTACTGAGAGGTGTTCTTCCATTTGTCTTGTACCAGACATACATAGCTGCTGGGTTAGCATCACTGCTGCAGGTCAGAGTCACTGATCCGCCCTCCTTGATTTCACCAGAGGGACGCACTGACACAGAGGGAGGCTTTGGAGCATCTGGAGGAGGAAACAAAGGGAAATAAATACATGGAATTATTTCCTTCAAAGGCTGAAAAATTGACCAAATCAAAAACCTCAATGAATCTAATGCAGGGGCTTCTCAGTGAGTAGATGGCTTTAGTAGAGAGATGTTCTCAGCCACATTATCACTTTATGATCAGATCTAGACAAACGACACTATTTAAACAACCCCATTTCCTAAAAGAAACTGGCCAGATGTTTACCAATCTGCAAAAAAGGTCTAACCTCTAATGTCTGCAAAGTGTCTAAAAACTGTGAAAACATTTCAGAAAAATATTTTTTCATATAAAATTGTCAAGACTTTGAAGACATCATCGTGTACAGTACATCAAATCATCAAAAGATTCTGAGAATTTTGAGAAATCCTCCGCTTAAGGGATGAGGCCAAAAATCCATATTAGATGCCTGTGAGCTTTGGTCCCCCAGACAGCACTGCATCAAAAACAGGTAACATTCTGCCATTTAGATCACTGCACAGGCTCAGGAACACAGTTCACTGCACCATTCGCAAGTGCAGATTAAAGCTCAATGATGTAATGAAGAAGCCATATATATACAGGTGTATACAGGCATATAATAATAATAATAGTAATAGTAATAATACTACTACTACTACTACTACTAATAATAATAATAATAATAATAATAATGATACATTTTATTTATGAGCGCTTTTCAAGTCACCCAAGGACACTTTACAATAGGATAAAACACCTAGTAAAACAATGGCAGAATAAGAACAATAAAATAAAAGCACAAGATAAAATGAACAAACAGTGGATTCACAGTGAATATGCAGATTTGAACAGATGAGTTTTGAGTTGGGATTTAA
>NW_024583008.1:62073-65579 GCF_018398535.1 Haplochromis burtoni
TTTAAAATCCGCTTCGTAAGCATAACACGGTAATGTTGTGTTGAAGCACAGTACGTATTACTCCACGAGGCTCCTTGCAACGGTAACCGTAATGCTCCGAGAAAGTGGCACTAAAAGTTTTTTTTGACAGCTTTTTGAGCATCGTGTACCACGTAAAATCGGTTCAAGGTCAGTAAGCACAAAGCAAATTCCATACATAAGGCGCACCAGATTATAAGGCGCACTGTCAATTTAAGGATTTTACGTGCGCCTTATAGTGCGGTAAATACGGTACTTACTAATCTTAAAAGTAGTGTCTGTCTCCTGAATCCAAACTGGAAGCTGGTTCCACAGAAGAGGGGCCTGAAAACTGAAGGCTCTGCCTGTCACGGCCCCTCCCCTCTGTGAACAGACTGCTGTGGGAGGGGCTTCAGTCGGCCTTTTATTACATCACTTCCAGGCAGAGCGACATTTGACGGTGGAGGTTTAGTGTTTTTGGGTGAACTTTAAAGAAGTCAGATTTAAGAGGAGTCAGAGACATTGGTTCATTGATTATTGACAATCGTATTATTAGTTTCATGTAAACACTGAGGACGAGCAGACTCCCCGGCTCCTGCTTCGTTTCCTGCTCTCAGCTGAGTGAGGTGGACCCTGTAGAGCAGCAGGGTCATGTGACACACCTCAGTCTGAGCACGTCCCAGAATCCCACCCACCCGCTCACCTGTGCCGATGTCACAGCGGCTCGCGGTCCGTTTTCCCAGCATGCATCATTCACAGACACAGAACTTCAGCTGTAATGACTTCAGGTAAAACCACCTGCTGCCCCCTGCTGGCCGGAGCCTCCATTACAGTCTGCAGAGTCAGCAAAGAAAAACTGAAATAAACGTTCGGAGTCTCAAAGGCATTCAAACATGAATAAAGCCCCGCCCCCTTACGGTCACCAGGACAGTCACCGTCACCTGACCTGAAACAAAATGCAAGTACTTAAAAGAAATAAGTAATGTAACTTAATTTAGAATCAGTCCTACTAACTGACAAAGTTCATCTAACATTTTCTTCTATTTCAGTTCAACTCACCATTTCTAGTATTTTCCATATTGAGTACCTGCTACTTTAAAAGCATAATTTCATTTTGTCAAGTCATCTTTGGAAGGTTTTGATTTCAGGGAAAAATTTGAACATTAAAGATATTAGTCTTTAGTGTGACTGATTCAGGTGAGAAACACAAAACAGTGAAAGTAAAATGTCTTTCATCAGTTGCTCACAGGTTGTTGCAGTGACGTCATGCACAACAGTTAACTCATTATTTTTGGTTTTGCTTCTATTTCTTTTTGAAATTTTACACAAATATTTTAAACATTTGAAAAACTACTTGACTAAAAACAACAAATTTACTGAATTCATTCAGCTAATAAGTTAGCGCAGCCACCTGACTACGCTAGCTGACCGAGTTCACAGGTGAGGCAGACTGCTCACTTTTACACCACGGACAGTGTTATTTTATTTTTCCTTTTTTGACACATGCTCTCTATTGTAAGCAGACACGATGACAACGTTTTTTAAATTTAAGGGGATAGAATGAAGATTGCAAAACTGGTAAAAACTGCTGTAATTGTTAGGTAAGTGACACGAGCTGGTAAGAGCACAGAGAAGCTACCCTTGAGTTACACGACCTGCACGTCTGCCTAATTAGATGTTTTACAAGAACGTCTAATTAGCAGAAACCAATGTGCCGGCCTCTTCACCCACTTCACTCATAAAGATGCTGGCAGGTCAAAACTTCCCTGAGAAGAGCCAGAACTATCACGAGTTCCTCCCGTCTCCCCCTTAGTGGGTTTTTCAAATGTTGTAACATGAGTGTGAAACACACCTCTGTGGACCAACGTGAAAGCAAAATGATTGGTTCAAGTCACGCAGGTCAATGCAGCCGTTTTATAGGATGTGAGCTGGCAAGAGCAGGGCTGTGATTGGTCAACCATGTGTAGAAATTAGAGAAGTGTGAAATCACTCATAAGTTGCGTATGTGTACGTATGACATGTTCGCTTTATGTTCCATTACTGATAACTGAGTGATAATGTTTGTGATGGATTGTGAAAGTTTTTCTTTCTCTGGAAGGATTATGTGATAGGTCAGTTTGAGTTGAGAAGGCGGAGTCTGAAAGTATATATATAGGTGGATTGGTGGATGTGTGGGATGGGTGGGTTGCCTTTTCGTAGTGATGGCCAAACGAAGTTTTGTGATGAAACATGAAGAGCAGCTTGAATCTACAACGTATTATGAAGTGCTTCATTATGATTGGCTGCTCTACAGAGCTGAACCGACAGCTCCTGTTTGATGTCATGTGACACGGTGCTTTGAACATGTGGGGGTTTTGAGGGGGGGATGATTTGATCTATCTTAATAATAAAAAGTAACCTGGCTGATTGAGCGTGCTTCAGCACTTTTAGCTGAATGTTTATACGTGTGTGTGTGTCTCCTGCTGCTGGGACTTCTTGATGGTTTTTACTAATAAGAAAAACAAACATAATAATAATAATAATAATAATACATTTTATTTGAAAGTGCCCAGAACACTCAAGGACAGTGTACAAGGTAGAATAATAAAAGGAGCATAAACGCAAACAGTTTACACAATCATAAAAGCATAAGACATAAAACAAATTTAAAATAGCAGAGTGGAGAGGTTATGTGGGATAAGCTGTTTTGAACAAGTGAGTTTTGAGTTGGGACTTAAAGACAGAGAAGGAAGAGATGTTTCTTAAATCAGGAGGTCGGGAATTCCAGAGTCGAGGAGCAGCTGAAAGCTCCCCATGGTGGCAAGACGGAGGGGACATAGAGAGAAAGGGAAGAAGAAGATCTGAGACACCGAGATGGGGCGGTGATCTGAACCAGATCAGAGATATGGAGGAGAGAGATGATGAATAGCCTTAAATGTGTACAAGAGTATTTTGAAATTGATGCGACCGGGAGCCAATGAAGCTGCTGCAGGACAGGAGTGATGTGGTGGACAGAAGGGGTCCTGGTGATGATACGGGCAGCAGAGTTCTGGACGCGTTGGAGCTTGTGGATGGATGTTTGAGTAAGACCAGAAAGAAGTGAGTTACAATAATCAGTCCGGGAAGTAACAAGGCTGTGGACAAGAATGGCAGCAGCATGTGGGGAGAGAAAAGGACGGAGACGATTAATGTTGCGCAATTGAAAATATGCAGACCGAGTAACATTATTAATGTGTGAATTGAAAGATAGAGTACTGTCGAGGATGAGACCCAAGCTTTTCACAGAGGAAGAAACGAAGACCGGCGAGTTATTGATAGTAACAGAGAAACTGTTGGTTCTGGATAATGTTGATTTACAGCCGACCAAGAGGAGCTCGGATTTATTACTGTTGAGTTTGAGAAAATAAGAAGAGAACCTGTGCTTGTCCTGCTAGACCTCAGTGCAGCGTTCGATACTGTCGACCATAATATCCTATTAGAGCGATTAGAACATGCTGTAGGTATTACAGGTACTGGCTGCAGTGGTTGTA
>NW_024583008.1:65800-67341 GCF_018398535.1 Haplochromis burtoni
TCTTTGATTTCACCAGAGGGACGCACTGACACAGAGGGAGGCTTTGGAGCATCTGCAGGAGAAAGCAAAGAAAAATGACAGCATTGTATCTTTTTTTTAAAGATCCCCTCCGCATATCACTACCTTATGGTGGTAGAGGGGTTTATGTGTCCCAGGGAACCCAGGGGCTATGTTGTCCAGGGGCTTCTGCCCCCTGGTAGGGTCTCCCATGGCAAAATGGTCCTTGGTGAAGGACTAGACAAAGAGCGATTTAGAAGTTCACCCTGCCCAGTATAGGGTTACCGGGGCCCCGTCCTGGAGCCAGGCCTGGGGAAGCTGCCCAAAGGCGAGTGTATGGTGGCCGGGCCTTAGTCCACAGGGCTGAGCCGGGCACAGCCCAAAAGAGAGACATGGGCCCATCCTCCTGCAGGCCCACCACCTGCAGGAGACGCCGTAGGGGTCGGGTGCATTTTGTGCCAGCAGCAGCCAGGAGCAGAGGTCCTGGCAGACCGATCCACTGGGAACGCTGGACAGAGGCCCCAGTCCATGAGATCTTCAACACACAGAGCTCTACTTGCATTGTGTATAGTGCGAGTGAAGCGCTGCTGACTTGAACTGAGAAAATTGTTGGGTGGTGGAAGGAATACTTCTAGGACCTCCTTAATCCCACTGGCACATCTTTTGTTGAGGAAGCAGAGTCTGGGAATGAGGGGGATGACTCGCCAATCTCTATGGGCGAGATAACTGAGGCAGTTAAACAACTCCTCGGTGGCAGAGCCCCTGCAGTAAATGAAGTCTTCCCTGAGTTCCTAAAGGCTCTGGATGCTGTCCAGGGCTGTCCAGGTTGACAAGTCTCTACAATGTTGCATGGAGGTTGGATTGACAGACTGGGGTGGTGGTTCCCATCTTCAAGAAAGGGGACCGGAGGGTGTGATGGTTGAATTATTGATCAGATTAAAGACAAAAGCTTAGCCACATTATGATTTGATGAAAAAATGAAACAAATTACCACAATATCTAAAAAAGGGTCTATGGACAATGTGAATCAAAATGAATGTAATGATTTGCAAATCTCAAACACTGACACTCATGAGCTGAAGGTTTCCTAAACGCCCTGTTTTACTCACATTTCACATCAACAGAAATGTTTGTAGGTGTTGATGTTCCCAGCCTGTTCTCAGCTGTACAGTAATACTCTCCAGAGTCAGCAGGCTGGATGGACTTGAAGGAGAGCTGTGAATCTGTACTCACAGATGTTTGATTGTTCATCTTGTACCAGACATACGTAGCTGCTGGGTTAGCATCACTGCTACAGGTCAGAGTCACTGAAGTGCCCTCCTTGATTTCACCAGACGGACTCACTGACACATAGGGAGGCTTTGGAGCATCTGGAAGAGAAAACACAGGGAGGTAACTGTAGTTTGAATTTCTGACCAAATCAACTAACTGTGTAAGTGTACAATGAGACAAGTAAAGAGTTCTGGATGGTGTTAGCAGGAACATCAACATCCTCATTATGATATTTCCATACTAATGGTAAACAAGAAATTACAAGATCAAAA
>NW_024583008.1:67361-72839 GCF_018398535.1 Haplochromis burtoni
TTTTTCTCTGTATCTATGAAGCGCCTTGAGGCAACTTATGTTGTGATTTGGCGCTATATAAATAAAATTGAATTGAATTGAATTGAATTGAACCATGAATTTAGTTCAGGTAAGCAGAGGGTGAGGGAGGAGGGGGGAGAGCAGAATCAGGTTTAGTGGACAGATAAAGCTGGGTGTCATCGGCCTAACAGTGAAACTGGATATTGTATTTACGAAAAATGTGTCCGAGCGGTAGAAGGTAGATAATGAAAAGAAGGGGCCCAGGACAGATCTCTGGGGTACACCAGTGGTCAGAGGGAAGGACTGAAAAGTGAAGGATTTGAGTTGAATGAACTGAGTGCGATCAGACAGGTATGATTTAAACCAGGCTAGTGGAGTATGGGAGAGACCGATGGAGGCCAGCCTACTGAGGAGAACAGAGTGAGAAATAGTGTCGAAAGCAGCGCTCAGATTGAGGAGAATAAGGATGGAAAGTAAACCAGAGTCAGCTGCTATAAGAAGATCATTGGTTACTTTTATAAGTGTTGTTTCAGTGCTATGGGAGGGGCGAAAACCAGACATGATACAATTTTATCAACGGTTGGAAGACCCCGCCTCCACGCGTAACCAGCTGTATTTCTGATGTGCGTGTATGTGTGCCTGTGTGTGTGTGTGTCAGTGAAAGCAACTTTTGATGAGTGCGTCTCTTCCTCTGGTCGACACCAGTGCAGGGGGAAGTTCAGCCTTGTTCCTCCTCACTGTCCCTGCCATGGTGAGCTTTCTTTTCAGCAACTCCCGACCAAGAGCACATGATGTGAAGAAGCTGTCACATGTGATATTGCACCCTTGGAGGCCAGTTGTCATGTAGACCTGCATTTGTCAGGCATAGCTGCTCCTGGCGTCACATGCTACCCAGATGTTTATGCCACATTTCCCTGGTTTGCTTGGAATGTACACCTTAAAGGGACAGCGACCTCTGAAAAGAACCAGGCGCTCATCAACTGTCACCTCAGGGCCTGGTTAGTACATAACTGTAGCTGCTCCACCCACCTGTCCCAAATGTCTCTGGTGGCAGCCAGTTTGTCATTTCTGGAAGAAAGAGTTGGAGGCTGGACTTGATATCATCCACATGACATGTCACATACTGTGTTGGCCCTGGCGTCACCTTTGTTTTCCACTCTTGCTCTACTTCCTCTATCCTGGGGGGATGAAGACCGGAGCAAGTGTCCACTCTTGGACTGGAATGTCTCCTCAGGTGCCTCTCCCTCTCCATCTGTTGACTGGTCAGTCTCCTCAAAGTCTGGATCACAATCTGTGTTGTCTTCCACATCTTAGACATCCTCCTCTATCTCTGGTTCCATTTCAGTGCTCTCTTCATCATGCTCAAGAAGCTGGACTAGAACCTCTTCAATGGATAGCTACTTGGTCAGTCGCCTACTCATTGTGCTCAGAGTAAAAGGAGTGCAAGGCAAACACCAAGCTATATATATGAGGTCTGAGTGAAGATGATACATGGGTTAGTCTGCAAGGTGTGGTTCACGTGGGGCATAGGCTTATGTGCCTGTCCCCCACGTGAACGTGTCGTGTACCCGTGTTTGTTCATACAGTGGGTCGTTCAGTCAGTGAGTGAGTGAGGTTTATACCCATTCATTTTCTTATGGCGGAACAGCTGTACAGCTCCTCCAGGGAGTGAAGAGCACAGCCGATGATCCTGATGCTCTCTCCTGAGCGGTACTGCTGACAAACCACAATGGGATGCAGTATGTCAGTGCACAGCTCCTTGGCTGAGGCGTTGTTCTTCAGGACCCTCAGGAAGTGGAGTCGCTGCTGTGCCTTCTTGATTATGCTGTGGTGTTTGTTTTCCATGATAGGTCACCACCCAGGTGAAGGCCCAGGAGCTTGAAGTCAGAGACACAGTCCCTATTCATGTGTGGGCTGAGGGTCAGATTTTCTCCTTCTAGCTTCCAGCTATTATTTCTTTGGTTTTTGTGGTGTTGAGGACCAGCTTGTTGTGGTTGCACCATAATGACAGATTTTCCACTTCGTCCCTGTGTGCAGACTCATCTCCCCCTGTGATGAGCCCGATCACAGATGTGTCGTTCACAAACTTCACAGTGGTGTTGCACGGGTGGGTGGGGGTGCAGTCGTGAGTGTATAGAGTGTACAGCAGGGACTCAGCACACATCCCTGAGTGGAGCTGGTGTTGAGGCTGAGTGCTGAGGACAGATGTGTCCCTACTTTGACTCTCTTTGGGCGATCACTGAGGAAGTCCTTGATCCAGAGACAGGATGAGTGTAGGAGGCCGAGGTCGTGTAGTTTGGTTACCAGCCTGGCAGGGACGATGGTGTTAAAAGCTGAGCTACACTCAATAAAAAGAAGCCTGACGTAGCCGTCCTTTTGTTCAAAGTGAGTTAGGGTTGTATGCAGGGCTATGGCATCTTCTGTTTATCTGTTCTTCTCGTATGCAAACCGGTGGAGATTGAATGTGGCTGGGAGTCCTCTCGAGACACTTCGAGATGACTGGAGTAAGAGCCACTGGGCGGAAATCGTTAGGCTAGCTAGACACATGAACAGGTTGGTGGTGCACCTGGGGCCTCACAGTCACCCAGCTGTCCTGTTTTCCCGGCTGCTCAGGGCCTGCCAGGCACGGCTGCAGCTCACAGAGGAACACGTTCATCAGCTGGCACGTTATCTGCTTACCCACAGCGATAAATCAGCTCCCCGTGTTGTGGTTGCAGTATCTAGTAGTTCCACGTATTGACAACGCTGTCTCCAGATGTTCTTGGCCTTGTTCAGAATTCCCACCTCACCAGCAGTAACCTTCAGCTCCCACCTGCATGAAAACCTTGGATTAAGCTCTCCTCTCTTCTTAGAAACCCGCTTCTGGTGACCACTACTCCCAGTGCTTCCCTTCTATCCAAAGATCTAAACCAGTACAGAGTCCAACACTCTGTACCAGCCTAGTCCGCCTGTCACACTTTCATACTCACACATTTTATTCTGTGTGTGCTAGTCTGCTGAAACGTTAGCCCTGCTCCAGCTTCACTTTACAATGCCAGAGCACTGAGCAAAGAAATCTTTATCTTTCTTTATGTTGGTTACCCAAAATGGACAACGTGGACTTTATGAAGGAGGAAACAAGATCAGGAAAGTCCAACTCTAAAGAAAAACTGCAGTTAAACATGAATTCAGTAGATTTGTTTCATAATAAAACAAATCTACTGATTTGTTTTATTATTTCACTTTCATTTCTCATGTGAGAATTGAAAGTGGATCAGCTGTGCTGCCACAGTGCTGATCGTGCTACTTCTTTCCACTCTGTTCATTTCCTCATTTCCCAAACTTGGACTGTTTTATTAGACAGAAATGATGAACACATAAAACTTTAAACACATAATCAGTAATGTTTGAACCCTTCTTTGTTTATTTAACGCTTGTTATTTTTCCTTTTCAGTATAACTCACAATAATCATCGTCAGTCATTCCAGTACAATCCTTAATAGCTGCCCATGGTTTTTGATGACGATCAGTCACGTGTGTTGATATTGTGACTATGATCACATGTCTGCTGTGTATTTAAATGTGGATGTTTCTGTGTGAGATCAGCAGCCGTCCAGCAAACCTCATCCAGCCGACCACGTCTGCACACACGTAAGTCTGCCACCATTCACTCGGCGTCCTCATTTCACTCTTTATTTTACTCTGGTGAAAATCATCTCCCAACACTTTGGTATCATCTTATTAATTAAAGGTGGTAATAAGCTATTTTTCCCATATGTTCCTCTGGGTTCAGTTTAATGGTTTCAGGCTCAGAGTGGAGACTGTAATATCATAAAAACACAAGGATGCTGTGATTGTGTGCAGATTGTTCTGTTGGCATTTTTTCCTTTTAAAGAGCTTCTTAGTTGGCGCTGTTGCCATTATTACATACTATCCTGATTCCCCTTGTTAAAACCTTTTTATATCTGGATTGATTCGTGATTCGTTCAACTCTGTTTGGTGCAGGAACCCATAATGTCTTTCATCGCTGAGCTCCAAGTGTCTTTGAACAAAGCCGAGGAGTTTGCGCTCCGTGAACAAGGCTTCAAGAAAATCTTTGTTAATCTGAACGAAGGAGCCGGGGGAAACTTCGTCTACCTCTGGTACAAAAAAGGCGATCATGCAATTACCAGGATTCAGATTTCCTTCAACGATGAGATGTCCACGGGTCTGTCCAGTGCAGGGTTCAAAAAGATCGACAAAAACCTGAACGAGGGGGCATGTGGAGGTTCTGTCTACCTGTGGTACTACAAAGGTTCCTTAAAGTACGATGTTCCCATCAGGAAACTCGATGTCTCTGTACAAGCAGGAGATGAACCCTACAAGTATAAACTGGGCTGGGAGAGACTGGCCTGTGACCTGAACCGTGGTGCTGGAGGAAACTGGATCTATCTGTGGTTGAAGAGAGAGAACCCCACCTACATCTGTGACATCAAGGCCACTGCTAAATTTGAGGAAGATGACGACAACTTCAATGATGGCTACATCCGGGTGGATGAAGACACCAACAGGGGAGCAGGAGGGCCCTACATCTTCATCTGGTACCGTCAAACCACAGACCCCAAGGACACCATCAGTGAGCTGGAAATCTCCTCCAGTGATGTCAAGCAAAAGAGCCTCCAAGACCAAGGCTATGAAATCGTGAACCAGGATCTGAACGAGGGCACCGAGGGAAAGGAGGTGTTCCTGTGGTACAAGAAAGACAGCGGCAGCGCTCCCATCAAGGCCGTCACCGTGCTCGCCGACCCAGCAGCTAAGCAGGCGTATGACAATGACGGGCTCAACGTGAACCCAGAAAACCTCAACACAGGCAACCCAGGAGCTGCTCCCGTCTACCTGTGCTATCATCAGTGAGAGCGGTCATGGTAAAAGAAGTGAGCACGCTCACTGAGCAGAAACCCAGAGGTCTGATGATGTTTTTTTTCTTTAATGATGTTCAATCACTGTGATCTCAGAGGTTTGTCTGCACCAGCGATCATTGATCCTCCAACCAATCTGATTGATTAGCTCTGAATCACTTTATTCTGTTTATTGTCTCTCTTTCAATAAAGTCTGTTTAGCATCTGAAATCTGTCTGTGTCGTGTGTCAAAGCTTCATCTGTTGCTTGTTAGCAGAGTAAGGTGAGCTCAGCAGGATCAATACATGACTTCATTTAGCAGAAACCCGAGTTCACACTGAACCTCACAGTAATCACAGCAGTAGGTACGTCCTCTTTGGACTCAGGTTCATCGTGACCAATCAAACAGTACATCTGAGGAGGGCCTTCATATGTCCTGTGTAGAAAAATGCTCAGCAGTATCTGAGCCGAAGGCATGACGGCGTCGCACAGGTGGAACCCGTTTAACAGCAGGACTATGAGCAGCAACTTGGTCAGAGAATACAGCATCCTCGACGTGTACCGTATTTTCACGACCATAAGGCGCACTGTGCTAAAAGGCGCAGTCTCAGTTATGTGTGCC
>NW_024583008.1:79696-106376 GCF_018398535.1 Haplochromis burtoni
CGAGGCTCTTCAGTCTCCTTCCTGATGGCAGCAAACTGAAGAAGCTGTTGGACGGATGGGTGGAGTCACCTGTGATGCAGAGAGCTTTCAGGTGAGACGGGTGCAGTAGATGTCCTGGAGGGAGGGAACAGAGGTACCCACGATCCTCTCTGCTGCTCTCACTACCCGTCGTAGCTGTTTCCAGGAGCCACACCACACAGTGATGCAGCTGTGAGGATGCTCTCCACGGTGCCTCTGTAGAAGCTGCTCATAGTGGAGGTTGATGCTCTCGCTGTCCTCAGTTTGCAGAGGAAGTAGAGTCGCTGTTGGGCTTTGCTGACCAGGAGAGATGTGCAGGAACTTGGTGCTGCCTACCCTCCACAGCAACACCATTGATGGTTAGTGGGGTGTGCAGAGTGTGAGTTCTCCTGCAGTCTGTGATGATCTCCTTAGTCTTCTCCACATTCAGGGACAGGTTGTTGTTGCTGAACCACTTGGCCAGATGTTTAACTTCAGTCCTGTAGTAGGCCTCATCGTTGTTGCTGATGTGACCTACCACAGCTGTGTCGGCTGCAAACTTGATGAAAAGGTTGGAGCTGTGTGATGGTGTGCAGTCAGTATGTGAACTGAAACGGGTCCAGGTCGGAGGGAAGAGAGGTCGATGGGGACTGGCAACGGCTCCTGGGCCTGGCAGATCCCCGTGTTACAGAATTGAGAACAAGGAGGGAGGGGCACAGCTTCCAGAACTGGGGGCACCTATATAGATGACAACCGGAAGGAGCACGTTTGGAGGCGTGGCCCTGCTCCTGAGATTCCCATACATAACCTCCAACACAAACATAGCAGCTTGCCAAATGATGATCAACTAACTTAAGTCAAGGCCAAAGTAAAAAGAAGAGTCTTTAAGTGAGATAAAAGACTGAATAGACTCAGAAGAGTGAATGGCAGTAAGATTGTTCCACAGTCTAGGTGCTGCAATAGCAAAGGCACGATCACCTCTGTTTCAGCCTAGCCTTAGGCTGCATTAAGAGCATCTGATTAGAGGATCTTAGTGCTAAAACCGGAGTCATGTGATCATGCATTCTGGCAGCTGATAAAAGGCGTGCAGCAGCGTTCTGTACTAATGCAAACGGTAGAGAGAGGAGTGACGGAGGCCAAAAAAGGGAGTTACAGCAGTCTAGTCTCGAAGTAACGAATGCACGAATCAGCTTCTCAAGGTCCTTGGGGGAAAGAAAAGGCTTGGCTTTAGAAATCTGACATAGCTGATAGAAACTTGATTTAACCACTGTGGATACTCGTTTCTCTCATTTGAAGGAGCTATCCAAGAATCCCCCTGAGTCTCTAGAGAGGTAGCTAGCAGAGGGCCAAGGGTATCAGTTGGTTCAGAGGGATACGGCTGTAGACTTATGGCTGTCAAAGACAATAACTTCAGCTTTACTCTCATTCAAAGTGAGAGAGTTTTGAGATTACCAGACTCTGACATCATGAAGACAATTAAACAATGTGTGCAATGGATCTGTGACATTCAAGCTCAAAGGGAAATATATTTGAATGTCATTGGCAAAGCAATGGAAAGAAATATTACATTTTCTGTATATAGTGACGGAGGCGAGTGCGACCGGACGGTAGTCGTTAAAGCCAGAGTGAGACGACTTCTTCGGTACAGGAATGATTTGAGGGATGTGGGAACGACAGCCTGGCTCACTGATGTACGACCATGCAGCGTTTAAAGCGTGGAAGTAATCACATTACTTTGAGTTTGATTCCGTAAAAATAACAGAAACAGCGTCCGCTGTTCACTCTGTGGGAAGAAAACTTCTTTCTACAGCGAAAAATTAAACTTCTAATCTGAGCGAGCACGCTGCCACGGGAATGTGACATTCACAGAGAAACCCACGGATCCTCCCACTGACATGACCGCTGTGGGCAGACCTCCACCCGCCCCACTCCTGCTAAACAGCTGACAATAGATTTAAGAGCTGCTGAGTCTTTGATTTCATTCATTTCTTCTGTTTTACTTGCATCTGTTTGACAGAGCAGGTTCCAAAACACATGATTTTATTTTATGCTGGAATATGCAGAACACGGGTTTCAGTGTTGAACACGCTTCTTCAGTCAGAATTTAGTTTTTGCTGGATGCATCAAGTTAACAGAGTAAAACAAGTTTTAAAAAGAGACTTTTATATGATGATTATGCAGAATAAATAGAACTGGGCTGAAGGGTCTGTTGCTTTACTACATATTCAGGTGGAGCATCATGTTTTTTAAAAGTAACTAAGTAATAACGTAACTAATTACTTTTGAAAGTAAGTAATCAGGAAAGTAACAGGATTACATTCTTGAAGAAGTAATTAATAATTAGTAACTAATTACTTTTTTCAAGTAACTTGACCAACACTGTATATATGAGATATAGATATACATAATTACTCCCCGCTCGCCCCTGTGGGCGGTCTATCCTTCAAGCTCGGGTCCTCTACCAGAGGCCTGGACCTGCGCAGTATCTTAGCTGTTCCCAGGACTGCGCTCTTCTGGACAGAGATCTCCGATGTTATTCCCGGGATCTGCTGGAGCCACTCGCCTAGCTTGGGAGTCACCGCACCTAGTGCTCCGATTACCACGGGGACCACCGTTACCTTCACCCTCCACATCCTCTCGAGCTCTTCTCTGAGCCCTTGGTATTTCTCCAGCTTCTCGTGTTCCTTCTTCCTGATGTTGCTGTCATTGGCATCGATCACTACGGCCGTCTTCTTCTGTTTGTCTACCACCACTATGTCCGGTTGGTTAGCCACCACCATTTTGTCCGTCTGTATCTGGAAGTCCCACAGGATCTTAGCTCGGTCATTCTCCACCACCCTTGGAGGGCATCTCCCATAACCATTTAATATGGAGGGCCAGGAGTCCCAAAATGAATCAAACACATCATTAAATAATCTTTTAAATGTGTCATGAATTTAAATTGTAAATCAGTAATTTATTCAATGTTCAGTTCATTTTTATTTCGAACATATACATTCACCAACAGTCCATAACATCATCCATTCAGCTGTTTGAAAAGCAGTAGGCAGAAGTATACACTTATGTTTATACTTATTTAGCCCCCTCAGGTTTACATCTTAATCATTTCCTCGCCAGTCTATTTAAATTTGAACAAGTGTGTCAAATTAATAGAATTGTAATTTAATCATTCATATATTTAATAATTTATTTCCAGTTTTTTCATTCCCATGCATAAATAAATATACTGAACATTAGTTTGCAGAGTTTTGATCAGTGTGAGATTTGCTGCATTTGGCTGTTTAAAAACATTTAAACAGCAAATTAAAAACAAATTGTCCCAAACTGGCCAGAACGACACAGCTGGGGGAGTCTGGATCAGAGCTCACAGACCGCAGAGAGGCGTGGTCAGAACTCCTCCTCTTTACTGCGGCACAGCCACAGACCATCCCGACACCGCGCTCACACAGGACACCGTCAGGAAACTGCAGAAGAAGAAAAACAGGAAGTTTGCTGAACATGGGAATAAAACTGTCACGGTCACGTGACCCAACCTGCTCAGTCAGCTGTCTGGTCACGTGACGTTCTGGGATCAGACGAACGCTTCGGTCGGTCTTTGTCACGGCGCCCCGCTCTGAGAACACACTGCCTGGCGGGGGCGCTACAATTCGGCCTTTTGTTCACATCATCTCCCAGAAGACCCGCCCACCCTGCGACATCACCACACACTCACATCAAACCTCACCTTTGTGGCTGAGGCGCCACCGATGACATCACAGCTCAGGATCCAATCAGAGAGCAGAGCCACCTGCAAGAACACAAACTGATGGTTAGATTGTAGCCGTGGACTCCGTGGAAGTCGTGGACGCCACGTGCCGCCTGGATCAGAGTACGCTTCAGTCCGGTTTTGTCACGGCCCCTCCCCTCTGTGAACAGACTGCTGTGGGAGGGGCTTCAGTCGGCCTTTTATTACATCACTTCCAGGCAGAGCGACATTTGACGGTGGAGGTTTAGTGTTTTTGGGTGAACTTTAAAGAAGTCAGATTTAAGAGGAGTCAGAGACATTGGTTCATTGATTATTGACAATCGTATTATTAGTTTCATGTAAACACTGAGGACGAGCAGACTCCCCGGCTCCTGCTTCGTTTCCTGCTCTCAGCTGAGTGAGGTGGACCCTGTAGAGCAGCAGGGTCATGTGACACACCTCAGTCTGAGCACGTCCCAGAATCCCACCCACCCGCTCACCTGTGCCGATGTCACAGCGGCTCGCGGTCCGTTTTCCCAGCATGCATCATTCACAGACACAGAACTTCAGCTGTAATGACTTCAGGTAAAACCACCTGCTGCCCCCTGCTGGCCGGAGCCTCCATTACAGTCTGCAGAGTCAGCAAAGAAAAACTGAAATAAACGTTCGGAGTCTCAAAGGCATTCAAACATGAATAAAGCCCCGCCCCCTATTTTCTTACTAGTCTTCATTTTGAGCTTCAGCTTCAGCAGGTTTCCAGAGTGGCTTTTCATTCGTTTGTCTTTTTTCCAATATCACTGTATTTATGACAAACGCCAGATTTATGAAACGCAGCAAAGATATTCGAACACAATAAACACATCCATAAAGGAATTTTATCAAATTAACAAATAAAAAACAATAAATGTAGTTTAGCTGAGTCCACAACATGGTTTCAGTTGTTAGGGAGCTACAGTGTTGGTGTTTGTGAGGGCCTGAGACGCTGAGGCAGAACTGCACCTGACAGCAGCTCCACAGCCACACCTGCTGGACACCTTCGCTACTGTCACATCTGGATTACAGTACACTGTGACACAGAGACCCACGGGGTCCTTTTTACATCTGTAACCATCAATAATTCTGATCAGCAGTCTCCAAAACACCTGCTGAAGGCTGAGCCTCAGCGAAGTGCGGTAACATCGCAAGGCTGATCTCTTTTAGGAAACTCGCCTCTCTGTCAGCCTCCACTCAAGCCGTCTGCCTCCCGGCACCGGACGGGTAATCTGGCATACCAGGCAGATTGCCCGCTGTGAGCCGGACAGCCCGTTGGTTCATTTCCATTACTGACGCTGGACTGAAGGACAGAGATCAGAGCGGGAGAAACGACGGACAAACAACGCTGAACTGTGACAGTAGGGCTGGGCCAGCTCTGTTCTAGGAGGCCCTCTGGACCCAGTGGAGGTGGTGAGTGACAGGAGAACGGCGGCTAAGCTGTCATCCCTGTTGGACAACATCTCCCACCCCATGCAGCAGACTGTGACAGCACTGAGCAGCTCCTTCAGTGGGAGACTGCGGCACCCACGGTGTGGGACGGAGAGATTTCACAGGTCTTTCCTCCCCACTGCTGTCAGACTCCACAACAAAGACTTTAACTGATCAAGCACACACATCCATACATGTGCAATAATACTAAGTGCAATAACACTAAGTGCAATACTTTCTGGCATCGTATTTTTACTCAGTTGTATATAGCATTTGTATTCTATTTTTATCTTATTGTATATTTTATTCTATTTTATTCTAATGTATATAGTATTTATTCTATTCTATACTGTATTTATTCTTATTGTATTCTAATTTTTGCTTCATAACTTTTGCACTGTCCACTTCCTCTCTGTGACAAAACAAATTTCCCACGTGTGGGACTAATAAAAGTTATCTTATCATACCGCTCACGGTAACACCGGTGTAATGTTGGGCAATGATAGGAAAATGAAACATGGCAATAGAATATGGGTAAAACGCGCATGCGCAGTGCCTTTGTTTTCATGCGCACACGGCAGAAAAATCATGGCGGCGATGCAGAATGAGGAGGGCGAAAGCGGATCGTTGAATGAAACGGATGAACCAGAACTGGTTTGTAAAAATGCTGCAGCTTCAGTGGTGTGGAACTGGTTTGGCTTTCGTCCGTCAGATACACAACAAAGCACTATTTTTGGTGGAGCATGCTAGCGGGCCGTCGTTATTACCGTGTTGTTTGGAAAATACGGTGCACTTAAAATCTGAAAAATCGACAGAGCCCCTTATAACCCCGTGTGCCTTATGTATGAACTCTGGTTGTGTTTACTGACCTCGAAACGATTTTATGTGCACGGCGCTCGAAAATCTGTCAAATGTTTCAGTACGACTTTGCTAAGCTACGAAGCCGCACCGCTTGATGGATTGTTGGAGCGTTACGGCTATCGTAGGCGGAGCCTCGCGGAGTGATACGTACTGTGCTTCAACATAATATTGACTATGTGCACGTTAGCATATGCTACTTCCGGTGCAGAAACTCCTGTGGGGAGCTTTGTTTCCGGTGTCCTATTCGCGCCTTGTTTACAGTCCAAAACAAGTTAAGCAAATGAATGAATCAAGCGGCGATTTACATTTCTATAGATGTCTCGACCAGTCACTATACAGAGATGCTTCTGCATGTGGACGATGTGTCTTCTGCTGCAGTGATGCAGTTCTGCTTGTGTTGAGTGATGTAAACAACTGATCGATCTAAACGCTTTAAACGTCAAAATTGATCATTAGATTTTTTATGACACAGCAGCAGTGAGTGTTCCCACCTTCTCTTTGTAACTTAACACCATCTTTCTGTTTTAGAGTTTTGGACATGATTGTGGAGGATATATCTTTGCAGTAGCGATTGACTGCAAAGTAAAGCTACCGGAAATGCACAACCCCACATCCGGTCTCAAACCAGGAAGTTAGCATTTTCTCGTGCACAGGGTCTATTACTGTATTGTGTGTGTAGAGCCTCTTTTTAAGGTTTGTGGATGTTGTACCTGGTTATGCTGAGGATATGTCGGCCGGTTTCCACTGGAAATGCCTTTTGGTTAAACTGTTAGCGAGCAATTTGCACTGTTAAATGTTTATATAGCTTTAATGCACACAAAAAACAGCTGGTTGATTAAGTGAACATACATTGATGGTTTTGCACTAATAAAGTTGAGGAGTTGTAAAGTATTTTGTCCAGTGTCAATTATATCGTCAGTTATATCGTTATCGCACATTTTCAAATGTATATGGTGATAAATATTTTATCTGCCCTGCTCTATGTGACAGAGAAAAAGAAACTAAAACACGAGTGTGTCAAATACACCCAGGTGTTAGCAGCAGACAGCAGGGTGGGACGCGGTGACCGTGGACCACAGGCGGAGCCGCACAGCAGCTCCACGCACGGTCACTGAGACATAAACACGACACTTACACAACGACACTAAAGCGACCGGAAGGATTATTTATGATGTAGCGCCGAGTCTGTGAATGACGTCACGCATGTCCTGACTTACATCATTTAAATCTGCAGAATATTCACCAACACGAGCAGAGAAATAAAACACACAGAAACACCGGAAGTGGGTCCTGGGAACCCTACGGCTCACCTGGTCGCCCCGCGGACACGTCCGCGTGGAGCGTCCCGTCGGGTCCCGGTCCCCGTCTCAGGCGCACGTGGAGCTCGGATCATGACTGATTATTGAAGACTGATCTGATAAGAATCAGTCCGGTCCGCCGACCAATCAGCGCCCACCACCCCGGCTGCTCGAAATTTATTGGTGGGTGGAAAACAACGACACGGTGCGTTACCGCCACCGACTGGCGCGGAGTGTGAACTGCAGCCCTCAGACAAGCCAAACATAAGGCTCGGGGGCCAGAACCCAGCCCACTGGACAGGGTCGGGAGATGTGACGCACCACGGGGAGCGTACGCCCGCTGTGCTCCTGGCACAAACTCACATTTTGATCTAAAATGCTCTGTTCCCAGCTCTGTTCTGGGATGCACCCTGGACCCAGTGCAGGGGTGGGAGACAGAAGGACTCTGGCCAAAATAACATCTCCGATGGACAGAGTCTCCCACCCCATGCATGTAAATGTTGTTGAACTGCAGAGCTCCTGCAGTGACAGACTGCTGCATCCTCGATGCATGAAGGAGCGTTTCCACAGGTCCTTCCTCCCTGCAGCTGTCAGACTGTGCAATCAGAACTGCTCCCAACAAACACAGATGTTTACATCTGTGCTGTAACTGCAATAAGTTAATTAACCGATTCGCACTACAACCTGGTTTGCCTCTTACCTGTAGTTATTTTATTTTATTTAATAACTGTACAGTACTCTGTTTATAGCGACGATTGTCCTTAATGTAAATATGTAAGAAAAATTGTGTATGTTTCTGCTCTGTGTCCTGTTTGTTTGTATATATGTCTTTTTGGCTGCTGTTACAACCAAATTTCCCCTTGTGGGACAATTAAAGGATTATCCTAAAATCTGACAAAATCATAAAATTAGAGAAGAAAGGTATATTCTTTATATTTTTAAACCCACCAACACGTTTAACGAATCATTTTCTTGAAATACAAAAATGAACGTATGCACAAATTCTGGAGCCTATCCTGGCTCTGCGAGGGCGAGAGGCGGAGTCCACCGAAGGCATCCGCTGTGCACCAACTCCAACACTTCCTCACACGTACTGCGATGATGATAAGCTGGACTCTGCAGGTTTGATGTGAAGCCAGTGAGCCACATGACCTCGGGGTCAGTGTGTCTGCCAAACAAAGATTTACATTTTAAATGAAGGTTTTCCACATAAATGAGTTAAAACTACAAATTTGACCCTTTTGAATGATTTTCTTTACTTCATAAGTCCAGAAAACTTTCAGGGCTGAAAAACTACAAACACTGTAACACCCACTGCAAAACTCACAGTGTTGTTGATGCAGTGATCATCAGTATGAGGGCACATATCACAGTTTGATGTCTTTGACTTAGAGGAAAAATGCATTGTGGGTAAATTTTCAGCGTGGAGCCTGTGGGACAGGTGTGTGTTAACCTGATGCCAGGATGGTCTCCTGGCTGGGACTTTCAGTCTTATGTGGAAACAGCCTGTGATTTGGTGCACTGGTGTATAAATATGGTGTTTCTTGTGGTGGTTAGCTGTGGCAGGAAGTCAGCATGAGTTCTGTGGAAAGTGGCGAGGGGGTCAGGGTACCGAGTAATACGCTCACTTTTTCCTAAGAATCCTTCGGGTCACAAGATCAGTGTCGGGTATATAAAGGCTGCGTTTCTGTGAGGTCAGCAGCTCTCAGCCAATCAGACACCGTCTGCATGGTACGACTCCTCCCTCAGCACACGGGATCTACACCCATCTTAGTTTAGTACTTTTCAGTGTTTTTAGGATCTGACTGAAGCTTTAATCCTACTCACAGCACTTTGATCTGTATTTTAATGGGATTATAGACCCTGGCTCCATTCACATTAACAGCTCTGACTCCTATTATTACAGCTTATTGGAGTTCTGTCAGTGTTTCCTGTTGGAAGTTCACATTTCTGTCACGATATCGCTTTAAAACTCTGTCTGCGCACAAATCTTTCAACTCAGTTTGATGCAGAATCCCAGAAAGTCCCACATCAGCAAAATGTGTCCGTCTCAGGCCGAGGACAAACGGGGTCCACTCAGTCCAGGCTCGCAGTGTGCTAGTCCACCCAGAAGCTGTGAAGAAGAGTATAAAAAGGCTGTGCCAGTGAGAGCTGCCATGGTTGTCATGGTAACAGAGCTGAGCATGCTCACTCTGAGCAGAAACCAGATTCAAGCATCCTGATTTTCTTCAATCCCTGTGATCTCTGAGGTTTGACTCCAGCAGCGATTATCGATCCTATCATCACTCCAATCAATCAATCTGTTTGATTGGCTCTGTTTCAATAAAGTCACAGCCTTTCATTAGAGCTGGGCGATAGAACGATAACGATATGTATTGTGAAATAACTTTTTCTCGATAGAAAAATTAAACTATTGCGATAGACCTCAGCCGCTCTTGTCCTCTTAAAAAAAAAAACAGCCAATCCAAATTAAGTAGCGCAGAGCCGAACCAATCACAGCCGCAGCGTCACGTCACGTGACTTGTTACGTACAGCACAAGTGCCAAGCCGCACATGTGTATTTGTTTGGGAAGCAGCCAGCCGCCGTGCCGCCGGGTAACGGAGGAAATGAGTGCGCCGAGAGCGCGACCGAAGGTTACCGAGGAGAAGACAGACGATGGTTCCAACGCCGGAGAGATTGTTGAACGGAAGAGCCACAGAAGCTCCGTAGTGTGAAGGTATTTCAGTTATTTCAAGTCTGACAAAAACAGAAGCTGCACTGTAAATGTGCCGAAAGCAAGTCTGGAAATACAATAAAGCGGTGCAGCTCAGTCTCTGACTGGAAGCGCTGATTCATCATTCGGCTTTTGTCAGACTAGTAACTGTTACAACTGTTTGAAAAGCTCAGCTATACAACAAGGAGAGATCGAGAATTTCCTTTTAGTTCTCAGTTTATTCTGATATTGACAAAAGTTAGTCAGTTTTGTCTGTTCTTCTGTAAAACAAACTAAGATTTATTTGTAGAATTAATATTTTGTTTCTAAGTGGAATTGACAGTTTAGTCTGTTTCGTTTGTTCTATTTTGAAACTTAAACGCTTTAGCGGCTGCCTTTTGTGTAGTTTGCAATATTTGCCTTTATTTATCTGAAAAAGTCTCGTGTTCCTTAAGTACATCTACCCTGTTGAACTTATTATGGGAAATAAATATTTAAATAAAACAAGCTGCTGATTATTTCACATTTTACTTGTGAGCAACGGCACATTTAAATCTTACAAATATAGTTATTTGGCTTGATATCTGTAGATATCGTTATCGCCTGAAATGAAAAAAACATATCGTGATATGAAAAAATCTCATATTGCCCAGCTCTAGTTTTCATGTGTCAAAGCTTCACCGGAAGCTTGGTCTTCCTTGGTCTCTTGTGTTCTGGGGGCCTCTGGATGTCTGGAGTTTTGATCTCCTCCATACCTGCTTCATACCCTGGAGGACGGGGCTGTGGCCCCCCCACACCCTCTAGCAGATCATTACATGAAGGAACCTTTTAAAAAAAACAAGCGCGTCCATGCTCACAGGTGTACACACGGGTGATCACACCCACAAACTACACCCTTTTTGGCTCCTACCTCAAAGCACACTGTGTTCTGTTGATCTTATGTGCTGCACAATAATGTTTAATATTTAGTATTTACTGTCATATTCACATATATCATTGTGATGTTGTTTATTCTATTACTCTTGTTCTCTTCTGCTTGCTTTCTTTTTTCTTTCTCAGCAGGTGATCCAGGTGATTGATATATGCATTTTTTTTCTGCTCGTTCTTGTTGGTTTTTGTCTTTTGCCCTTCTCCCCCGTCCCTCTTCTCAGCTGTTTCTCTTTCCCTCTTTCTTTCTCCCCTTCTTTCCCCCAGTCAAGTCTGTCCCGTATTCAGTAAGTGAAAATAAAATAAACAATAAAAGGTGAATCAAATGGACCATTACGGCAAGGCTGGGATGGTCAATTTGGTAAAGTAAATCCGTTGGGCATCTTTCTTTGCCTTTAGACAACAATTCTGATGCAAAAGAGCCAAACGGGACAGGCAGAAAAAAATAAAAAAATAAAAATCCCAATATAAAGTGAGAGAACACTCTCGATCGTCCCCACAAACCCTCCACACCACATCAGGCACAAAACGAGACCTCGGATCAGTCGAAAAGCAGGAAGCGAAGCAGTCCGTTAACACCGGCACGCCATATCCATCCACTGACATTTTGAAATTCATATAACTCTGTTATAATTCAAACAAAACATTTTCATGACTTTTCCTGAAACTGACTTTTTCATCAAACAGGGAATTTTGAGTTGTGTGTGATAAAAAGAAAAAGATTAAGACCACCTAAAACTGCCCGACATGTCATTTTGACTCCTTCGGAATGGATGTAAAACTATTGCCTAGCAACACTTACCGTTTACACGCATGTTGATATGAAGGCGGCTGTACCATGAGCTAAAGCGAGCACATTCATCCTTTTAAGTACCTTAAATAAATAAAGTAAACTTCATTTAAAACCAGTCCTAACTCACAGAGCTCCAGTTCATCTAACATTTTCTTCCATTTCACTTTTACTCAGTGCTACATCCTGGACTCTGTTTGGCTGCAGTTCACACTCCACACCAGCAGGTGGCAGTAACACACCATTTCTTATTATTGAACATTTTTATTTAATCATTATTAAACATCAGGTCTCTCTGTTGGTACATATTAGTTGGTCTGCCTGGTTACAGCAGGATGTAAGTTAACTTAAACGAGTCAACAGTCCTGAGTCAGTCGAACGATCGGAGTCCTCGAAGCGACGCCAGCTCAGTTTAGGCTTTCTGTGTATTTCTCATGGCTTCATCTGCTGTTCTGCTTTCTGTGGCTCATATTTTTCATCCATTCTCTTCCTCTCATCCAGGTCAGGGTCACGGGGGGTGGGGCTAAAACTTTCCCAGGTGCCTGTGCGTACAGGGTACACCCTGGACGGGTCTACCACAGGGCACACAGACAGACACACAGCCAGTCACCTGTTTTATATTGTGTATCATAGTTGGTTTTGTATATGTGGGTAATGACCTGTCTGATCGACTGTATCAGACACCATGCTTTCTCTTATTTACTTGTTCTTGTTTCCTGGTTGTCTCTTTAGCCAATCGTGTTTTTCTCGATGAGACGCAACAAATACGAAAGCTGCACTTCTGCACGGGCGGTGAGGATGTTTCCCTGTTTTATACGAAGTAGAAGCTGCAATCAGTTTTGGAAAAAGTCACGCATACATCCTTATTTATCCAGGTAAACACTCTGACACGCCCCCTTGGAGCTGGGACATACAAGATGGCATCTTTACCTTATGTTACACTAACGGTGGCGATCAGGATACAGCCGGTTAAAACCTGCCAAGATAACCCAGGATTTGATCTGCACATTGGGGGGGTGGCGTGTGCCACATTACAAACCTGACACGAGCTCAGCACGAATACATGAATGTTTACAGAACAATGAAACCGCTTCAACTTTGTTTTATCCTATTTTATGTTTTCTGCTTTGACTACTTTTGTCAACAGATGTGCTATATAAATAAACTTGAACTTGCTGCCAACAGGGGGAAAAAAGACTATTGAAGCTCAGCGCACGAAGCCCCCAGACCCTCCCGTTCTCCCCATAGTGGTCCGAGGGATCCTCCAGGAATGGTGACGCTACGTTCAGGACAGCTGATTGGCCTGCCACCTTCAGGAAACCGACGTTAACCCTGAAGTCACCCGGATCAGCCAACAAGTCGTCTTCGTGGTGCACACCTCCGATCATCAGAGCGCTTTATTATCACAGAGTTTATGAATCAACATGATGCTCGGCCCTCACACAGTCACAGTCCACCAATCAGCAGTCAGCATAGCTGGGGCCTTCCAAAATAAAATACCTGCTGACCTCTGATCTCACAGACAGACCTCTCCTGGATGTTTCCATGACAACCAGGAGGTCCGAAGGAGTTCAGGACTCTGAGTTCAGGGAGGAGATTTTATCGATGGACTGCAGCAGCTGAGACACCAAACGCAGAGTCTCTGCTTCCCCCAGCAGCTGCCTGCAGAGACAGGTGAGACAGAGACAGGTGAGACAGACAGGTGAGACAGACACAGGTAGAGAGAGTGAGACAGAGACAGGTGAGACAGACACAGGTGAGACAGAGACAGGTGGGAAGGAGACAGACAGGTGAGATCAGACAGGTGAGAGAGACACAGGTGAGACAGAACAGGTGACGAGAAACAGGTGCAGAGAGACAGGTGAGACAGACGACAGGTGAGAGAGACAAGAGACAGGTGAGAGAGACAGGTGAGACAGACAGGTGAGACAGAGACAGGTAGACAGAGAGGTGAGACAGACACAGGTGAGAGAACAGGTGAGACAGAGACAGGTGAGACAGAACAGGTGAGCAGAGACAGGTGAGACAGAGACAGGTGAGAGAGACAGGTGAGAGAGGACAGCAGGTGAGAGAGACAGGTGAGACAGACACAGGTGAGACAGAGACAGGTGGAAGAGACATAAGCAGTGAACAGGTGAGACAACAGGTGAGACAGACACAGGTGAGACAGACACAGGTGAGACAGACACAGGTGAGACAGACAGGTGAGACAGACAGGTGACAGGGAGAGAGTAGCAGCATTAACAGCTTGGTGTTGTGGCTGATGGCTGTATGTGTCTGCAGGTACTGACCTGATGGAGGAGTGGGCGTGGCTCGCCATCTTGTTCAGGTAGTCGGATGCCACCTGAGCATTTTGCCTCATCGTCATGACGACCTGAGACTCCATCGACTTCAGACCGTTGTTCTCAGCCCGCAGAGAATCCACCTCGGCCTCAAACACACACACACACGCGCGCTGATACACACAGCCAGCAGATTATCAATAATCAATGATTCATTCTCCATCTCACCTGCAGCTGCTGTAGCTCCGCCTTCAGTTTGGAAACGGCGTTCTCCGCTTTCACCGCTCGCCTCTAACATGGACACACGTAGAGTATTTTTACACACACACACACACACACACACACACACACACACACACACACACACACACACACACGTTCATGCAAACACTGTGTTTGTGTGTACCGTCATCAGGTGGAGGTTCTGCTCCACAGAGTGAACCATGCTCTCCAGGTCCTGGGCCTCCTTCTCCTCCTGACGCCTCCTCTGCAGCAGCTCCTCCGAGAGCTGCGACGCCCTGGGAGACAGAGGCATGCTGCGTAAATGATTGGTCAGCGACATATTGCGGTGCTGTCCTGTGATTGGTTGGTACAAACCTGCGTTCGTTCACTTCGGCTCTCCTCTGCAGCTCCCTGACGGTCCTCCTCAGTGCTGCGTTCTCCTCCTTCAGCTGAGACAGAACAGGAGCTCATTAACACGCCTGTTCTGCTTTGTCCCACGCTCCCTGAACTAAGTGCTCCGTGGTTGGGTTACCTGCTGCGTCTGGCTGCTCCTGGCACTCCTCCTCCTGCAGAAGGTGGCTGGCTCAGCCATTGAGGTCTCGTCATCTCCTTCATAGTTCTCTCCTCCTCCTACTGCACCTCCTCCTGCAGCTGCTTCAGGTTTGGAGGAGAACCTGGTGACACAGGTGAAGGTGACTTCACGGCAGGTGCAGTTTCATCTGCACAGAAGCTGCGCGGACATTTTTACGCCCCGCCCTTCATCTGACTCACCTGGTCTCCTCCTCTTCTTCTTCCTCCTCTGTGCACAGGGAGGAGGTGCTACCAATGCCTGACTGGAAGCTCCGCCCCCACTCCTCCTCCTCCTCCTGATGAGACAGACAGAGGCTGTGTGAGGCGGGTCGGGTGTATCCTTCGTAGTCCACGCTATCCCAGGATTCACTGCGAATCTGAGGTTGAAGAAATGTTTTGGAAAAAATGGCGGCCTGTCGAAGGGAAGCGGTCCAGAAACGGACGAATGTTAGCATAACGAAGAATCTGAAAACACGTTAAACTCAGCTAACCTTCGGCGAAGTTAGGTGACGTTAGCGATATCTAACATGGCTCGGGTCGTACGAGCTTTGGTCTGTTTGTCGCTGTGAAGCCAAACGTACGTCAACGTTTACACCGAGCAGACGGTTCAGGCTGTGCGCCAAGTGTGTTTACGGGGACCAAACATCTGGCCCGTGGACTGTGCTGAGGACACAGACTCAAGCATGCTGCGCTGAAGTTCTCATCCTGTATAAGCTACTAATGATAGACAGACCGTGTGCTTAGAGGAGAAAACTGTGTTTTCATCTGTTAACAGATATTTGATCAAGTTTTCTGCCTTTGTTGTTAACGGCGAATCAGTCGCAGGTATTGAATTTGAACTGAAATGTACGAAATTATATTCCATAACCAACATGCTGCTAGTTTCACGCTATTATGGGTAGGCGGAGCCTAAAGAAGCACAGGCTCCCGGTGTGATTGGTCCTTTTGATTGACACTTCAGGTTACACTGTGGCAGCGGCAGAAACACTGTTTTTAACTGTCCAGCCGTGGAAATACTGACTCCTGTCAGTGGGTTGTTGATGTCGAAGCATGAAGGAGGGGCCTAAGGGAACACCTGTCACCATCTTACAGTGACTGCAGCCATTCCCCAACCCTCTGTGAGTGGGACTCATCAGTGGGTTAGAGTGGGCCCATACTGCTGTGTCAGTCGTTATGCAGATGTCCTGTTTATAAGGTTGGAACCTGCAGTCAGCTGACACTGAAGGAGTCACCTGATGATGAGACTCCCACTGAAAACGTCCAGATGAACACAACCAGCTTTTTGGGATTTTCCTAACCTTGAACTGAACATGAGCAACACCAAAGAGATGGTGGTGACCTTCTCCAGCAGGCAGAGGGATCTGGCTGCTTCAGTCACCACCACCATCCACGGGAAACCAGCGGAGGTAGCTGAGGAGTACAAATACCTGGGAACCATCTTTGACAAACACTGAGGAGATTCTCAGGAGGTGCCACCAACGGCTACACCTCCTTAGGAGCCAGCACACCCATCATGATGACTTTTTACTACGTCTTCCTGGAAAGCATCATGACCTTCTCCATCAGCTGCTGGTTCCACTCCCTCAGCCTTCATACAGGAACAGACTGCAGCACACTGCATCAGTGTCTGGCAGGTTTTCAGCCAACAGGCCTCAGACAGGCAGCCAAAATCATCAACGACCCCGCTCACATTCTTCACCCTCTGGGCGCCGCCGCCGCTGCATTTCCTGCAGGACTGAGAGGAGGAGGAGCGCCACCTTTGTCCCCAAAGCAGCTCTGCCTTTTAACTCCAGCCAATAAGAACATTTCCCCCACCAGAAACAGGAACTACTCTCTTCTTACACTACCGACACATTATTCACTTTTAGTCACTTTAATTTTAAAACTGTATATTCTGTGTATTTATTATCTCACTCTTATCGTCCTTATCATCAACGTTATGCTGCTCTGTTGTTTGTTACTTGCCCCTTGGGGATAAATAAAGTCTTTCTGATGCTGAGACTCCTGTCTGCTTAGCGGCGTGACGCCGGAGCTGGACTACAAAAACGCACATCTGACTCCACGCTGTGTTGTAACCTCGGTGGTTTGTGGTCGTTCCGAGGAGGAGCAGGTGGGGTCAGATGACGTCACAGAGCATGTGTTGTGTCACTGCAGGCGCTCAGTGTGGGTCTGTGCTCACAGCTGTGACACGCGTGTGTTTGTGACGGAGACGCTGTTTTCTGCAGATTTTGAGAAACAGCAGCTGAGCTCAGGTCACCTCTGCAGTTTCATGAGAACAGTTACAGCAGCATGACGTGGGCTGAACACTCAGCGTGGGGCCGATGGACGGTTTGAGTCTGAGCTGCGAGCCGATTACACGCTCGCCCCACAGCGATCACATCCACGACCGCCACAGCGCAGCGGTTTGAAGTTTGTGTCACTCTTTTAAATATGCACATGTACACGCGTGTCACAGCTGTGAGCACAGACCCACTCTGTGTTTGTGCTCGCTGCCTTAGGACAGAGGTGCACCTTCAGCTGTGCAGCTCTGACCTCAGTGCGTGCCTGCTCCGGGTCCGGGTCCTGGTTCTTCCAGCGCAGAAACTCTCTGAAGGAGAACGGGTTGAGCTCCTCCGCCTCCACCTCCTCCACCTCCTCATCTGCACACACAGAACAGCTGGAGCTGTGACGGAGGCTCACATGGCGACTGCAGACCCCCTCCCCCCCGGACACTCACCGTCTGTGATGATCAGAGTCTTGCCGCCTCTCTGGTTGGACATGTCGGACTCGCAGACAGGTGTGCAGACAGACACGTGGCTCGCTCCGCGCCCTGACTTCCGTTCATGTATCGATCATAACTATCGATCAACCTCTGAATCTCCTCTGCGGGACCAAACCAAACCCGGAAACACCAGCCGACGGCTCCCGGTGCACGTGATCCACATTCCCACTTATCATTGGCTGGAACCACTTCGTGACGTCAGAGAAAAAATAGCCCACAAGGAAGCGCGTGTCCCGCAAGGTCCCGGTCAAGAAATCGAAGCACGCGTCGCGGTTCGTGGACGCGCAGAGACCCGGATGCTGGTTCTGGCTCGGCTGAGTGCAGAGCTCGCTGAGAAGGCGCGCGCACACTGACAGCACCGGCGGGGTTCCGGTTTCACGGTGAGTGTGAGTCTCGGACACGCGGTCTGTGTTTGAACGCTGCCACAGTGGGGCGTGGGGATGTTGCACTGTGTGCTCTGGGGCTCCGAGCCCACGGATGTCCAAGATCCTGCGGCAGAAACCCAAACTCTTCTTCTCTTGTTCTTGATTTTGTCTCTCATGTGTCTGCAGAGCTGAAGGATGTCTGAAAAGGGGCCTCTTGAGGGGGAGCGTCCTCAGTCCCAAACCCAGTCCACCCTGTCCCCGTCCCAGGCCAAGTCCCAGTCCCAGCCTGGTTCCAGTTCATCCAGTGGGCCCAGCTCAGCCAGTCAGTCATCTAGTGGCTCGGGGACTCTGAGCAGCGTGGACACCATCCCCGTAACGCTCGCGTCCGTCCCAGAGGAGCCCGAGCCGCAACCCTGGGGCCGCCTACTGCCCATGGTCCCGGGCTTCAGGAGCCACGGTACCGCTGCTCACAACACGCCGGCACGTCCTCTGTTCACTCTGTTCTTAATCAGGTTCCATTAAACTGAACATATTGTGCTGTGTCTGGAAATAGTAATTAGTAGAATTAGCAGCAGAATTAGCATAATCAGCCAGCCGAGCTCTGCTGTTCCATACTTTAAATAACACATGAAGTAATCAGGATACTTCTGTTCAGCAGACAGTGCTTCAGGTGTGACAGATCTTTAGACTGTAGATAAAAGATGGACGTGGCATCCTGGTTTTTTTAACACCTCTTCCTGTTTCAAGCAGTGACCAAAGGATGAGCTAGCTGCTGCTGCTAATTAGCAACCAAATAAAATCCCAGAATTGCAGGTTTTGTAATTCCACGGGGGGACAGAAGACTGCATAGAGGAGCACTTCCTGTTTCCTGTTTGTTTGTTTACAGACTGCATAGAGGAGCACTTCCTGTTTCCTGTTTGTTTGTTTACAGACTGCATAGAGGACCAGTACCTGTTTGGACGGGACTCCAAGTGTAACTACGTCCTGGAGGATCCAAATGACCGAAATTCCAGAAAGTTCCGAATCTACAGCAAGAAACACTTCAGGATCTACAGAGTGAGACTACTGCAGTACTACTACCACTGATATTAGCACTGATCGTACTGTGAGTACTGCGCTCACGGGGCTTTAACGTCACCCTCTCCACCTGTGTGTGTCAGGAGGGCTCGGAGGTCTTCGTGGAGGACCTCAGTAATAACGGCACTTTTCTCGATGGGATTCCAATCGGGAAAGACAAGAAGCTTCCTCTGGTCAATAACGCCGTCATCTCTCTGGCTGAACAACGAAACCGAGGTGACTCCGCCCACCAGAACAGCACCTGAAAACACCTGGACACCCTGGTGCCGGTCTCACCTCCTGCTCATGTCTCTCTGCAGTCTTTGTCTTCATCGACCTGATGTCGGACGATCAGTCCAGCCTACCCAGAGACCTGCAAGACAAATACCTACTGACGCGACGCATCGGCACGTGAGTTGTGTCGTGGCGTTGTGATGTCATTTCCTGTGCCACCCTGCTGACTGTGTGTGTTTCAGAGGAGTGTGTGGCGAGGTCCGGCTGGCTTTCGAGCGATCCACCTGCAGGAAGTTTGCAGTGAAAATCATAAACAAGAAGAACTTTCAGTCTGAAGGGGTGAGTCGCCTCATCTGCTCTCTGATTGGCTGAGACCCGCTGCTCGTTTCTTTCGACTGCGTGTTTGTCAGCAGGTGTGATGGTGTCAGTTCATTTATGAATTTTAATAGCGTCAAAAATGCAGACACCCCTCTCTGTCAAACTAACAGTGCACTGCATGAAATCACCACTAGGGGGGCGGGAAACTCTCAGTACACTGCTTAATTTAAATATTTCTGGTGCCAGCCAATCAGGTATTGAATTGAACTCAGTTTAACCCAATGAAATGTCAGCAAGGTGTGAAAACACAGATACCTCCCAGAGAACTACAAACATGGCGTCTCAACCTTATTTTGAGTTGAAGGGGAACAACAACTTATTTTTCTGTCCAATCACAGACGGCGACACGAAACGCAAAGACAGAGATTGACATCCTGCAGAGGGTCGACCACGTGAGTAACACCAACGAAGAAGAAGAAAAAGCACAAGTACAGGAACGCTCCTTTATCGCCAGTAACAACACTCATCCTTCCTTTCCTTCTCTTCACTCCTTGTCTCCTGCAGCCTTGTCTCATAAAGACGGAGGACTTCTATCAGACGGAGGAAAGTTTCTACATCGTGTTGGAGCTGTGCGTGAAACTCCACCTGTCTCTCAGGCCACGTCCACACTAATACGTTTTCGTTTTTTTTCTCTCCATTTTGGCCTCCCGTCCAAACTGAGACGCCGTTTTCGCTCAAGGAAAACGCCGCGTTTTGAAAACGGATACATTTGAACACGGTGCTTTTCCAAAATGATGACACATTTTAGTCATGTGATGCAGTCATGTGACCTATTAAACTGAGATAGCGGAGGGCGTTACACAGCAGTTGTTTTGTTTGACAGCCCTATTAAAGATCAACATCAGCCTGTACATGCTCCTGAGAGCTTTTCTTCAAATTCTTTAATTCTCACTGGCTTTTGCAACTTTGTACTTTTGTGTTACTCGCAGCAACGACTCCACCTCATTGTGAGTCCATTTAAAAAACTCGGTGCTTTTCCTCCACATTTTGCCGACGTGTCAACGAGCCGGAACGTAAATAAACGGCAGACAGAAATGAGGCAGGTCGAATCTTCTTGCATTTCACGCATGTGCAGGACTGGAACGGAAGCGTTTTTGGCCGTTTCAATGTGGACGCACAACTCTGTGAACGCTAGTGTGGACGCAGCCTCTCTCTCACCTGTGTCTCTCTCTCACCTGTCAGGATGGAGGGGGGGGAGCTGTTCCACAGAGTGAAGTCGAAGCAGCAGCTCAACGAATCTGTTGCCAAACTTTATTTTTACCAGATGCTTCGTGCTGTTGAGGTTAGCTGGTGTTGCTATGGTAACGAGCACGCGCACAAACACACACAGGTGCAGCGACTGTAACTGTGTGTGTGTGTGTGTGTGTGTGTGTAGTATCTCCACAGTAACGGGATCATCCACAGAGACCTGAAGCCGGAGAACATCCTGCTGTCCTCACAGGACGATGTGTGTCTCATCAAGGTACGTGTGCTCACCTGCAGCATCACCTGCAGCATCACCACCTCCTCCCTCCTCACTGAGTGCGTGTGTGTGTGTGCGCGTCAGGTGACGGACTTTAACCAGTCTCGGATCCTGGAGGAGGCGGTGCTGATGAGGACTCTGTGTGGGACTCCATCTTACCTGGCTCCGGAGGTGTTCACGCACGCGTCCACCACAGGTTACGGGCTCGCCGTGGACGCCTGGAGCCTCGGCGTGCTGCTCTTCGTCTGGTAGGCTCCGGCCTCCTGCTGCAGGGTGATGATGGATGATTTGTGTTGTCAGGGAAACGCTTTCGTTCATTCACCTGTCGCGCCGCCTCGACTCGTGCGCTCGCTCGTTTGCCCGCCTGGTTACCCTCGGCACATGAAAACAGAGCCGCTGCCGGCACGCCAGAGTCTGTTTCTACTTCCTGCGTGGAGCCATTGACATCGATCGCACAATTGATCTATATTCAGACGAAAAAAACTTCAGAGTAGAAAAACTTTATTTTTTTTCTGTAAAACCCACAAACATGTTTAACGAATCATTTTCATAACTTGAAGTGCAAAAAGAAATTTTACATTTCTAAATAAAACAATTACAACACAACACACTGACCGCACACTGACCGCACACTGACCACACTCTGACTACACTCTGACCACACTCTGACTACACTCTGACTACACTCTGACTACACTCTGACTACACTCTGACTACACCTGACTACACTCTGACTACACTCTGACTACACTCTGACTACACTCTGACTACACACTGACTACACACTGACTACACTCTGACTACACACTGACTACACTCTGACACACTCTGACTACACTCTGACTACACACTGACTACACACTGACTACACTCTGACCCACTCTGACTACACACTGACTACACTCTGACCACACTCTGACTACACACTGACTACACTCTGACTACACACTGACTACACTCTGACTACACTCTGACACACTCTGACTACACACTGACTACACTCTGACTACACACTGACTACACCTGACTACACTCTGACTACACCTGACTACACACTGACTCACTCTGACACACTCTGACTACACCTGACACACTCTGACCACTGACTACACACTCCTACACTCTGACTACACACTGACTACACACTGACTACACTCTGACTACACACTGACTACACTCTGACCACACTCTGACTACACCTGACTGCACTCTGACCACACTGACTCACACTCTGACTACACTCTGACTACACTCTGACTACACTCTGACTACACTCTGACTACACTCTGACTACACACTGACTACACTCTGACTACACTCTGACTACACACTGACTACACTCTGACTACACACTGACTACACTCTGACTACACACTGACTACACACTGACTACACTCTGACTACACACTGACTACACTCTGACTACACACTGACTACACTCTGACTACACACTGACTACACTCTGACTACACTCTGACTACACACTGACTACACTCTGACTACACACTGACCACACTCTGACTACTACACTGACTACACTCTGACTACACACTGACTACACTCTGACTACACACTGACTACACTCTGACTACACACTGACTACACTCTGACTACACCTGACTACACTCTGACTACACTCTGACTACACACTGACACACTCTGAACACTCTGACTCACTGACACACCTGACTACACCTGACTACACTCTGACTACACTCTGACTACACTCTGACTACACTCTGACTACACTCTGACTCACTCTGACTACACCTGACTGCACTCTGACTACTGACTACACACTGACTACACTCTGACTGCACTCTGACTACACACTGACCACTCTGACACTCTGACCGCACACTGACCGCACTCACACTGACCGCACACTGACCGCACTCTTCAAACTTCCCCCTCTTCCTAAACAACCAAGTGCCACATGTTGCCATATCATTTTTTGATTGGTTGACATGGTACACAATAACACCAATAGGGAAGTGTTTGCTAGCACTGCCCGTTCTTCCTGCTGTAAACACAGTTTTATTCAGAAAAACGTGGCGTGTACTTTTATCATAACTCATTCAGACTCTATCAGAACTGGTATAAAGTTTGAAGTCCGCACCTTCGACCCAGGTTGAAACGAGACTCTGGGTCGCTGGTTGCTGTGTCGTCTTAAATTGGTCTTCTGATTTTGACGCGCACGTACCTCTGTCGACCCCAGAGTGTTAAACGTGCTCGTGGGCACGTGCTTTTACACCCATGTTCAGTCCCTGGTCACCTGACCTTTGACCTCAGAAAGGCTCCTCCCTGGGATGAATCCGTATTACATACAGACAGAAAACGCTGGCTGTCAGCGGCAGAGTCTGACAGAAACGGCATTTCTGCAGCGACCGGCTGATTCCCGAGACCTCGGCACGCGTCGCTGTCCGAGGTGTTCACAGCGTCCTACGCCTGCTCACACCACCAACGAAGAAGAAGCAGAATACGCGTCCGCTTTTTATCCCTGTAGGACTCGGTTTCCATAAATGACTCGTGGTTTACGAGTCATTTATGGAACTTCGGCAGCGATGTCACCTGGCTCCTGCAGGCGTGTGACTGTCGAGGAAGCCGCAGAGAAACAGCCAGGGTCAGAGGTCAAACATCTCCACCTGAAAGCTGTGAAAATTTCTATGTAACGTTTGATGATTTGCTGAAACTCCGGCTTCATCACTGAGTCCTCCTCTCTCTCCTCCCGTGTCAGCCTGGGAGGTTACCCTCCGTTCCACGAGAGCTTTGGTCATCAGTCGGTCACCGATCAGATCATCAGAGGAGAGTTCACCATGGTTCAGTCCAAGTGGACGAGCGTCTCTGATCAAGGTACGAGCTGCTTCAGTTGAACTTTATCGATACTGTTAGTGATGACGGGCTCGCTGTCGGGCGCTCGCTGAGATTTTTCTAGAAATGAGCAAACGAGAGCCGCTCACACCGCAGAGTCACCGTCAGGCTCACGGTGTGTTCAGGTGTGTCAGTGAGTCACTGCGTGTTCCACAGTGCGTCGGGGGGCTCAGGACTTTTGCACAGCACTGTTTTGGTTCCATCTTGTTTGTAACCTGAGGGTGAAAGGCGGAGCTTCCTGTGTTTGGACTCACATGACCCGTTTGTGTTTCAGCCAAAGACGTGGTGAGGAAGCTGCTGGTCGTTGATCCGATGAAGAGGATGAGCATCGAGGAAGCTCTGCAGCACCCCTGGCTACAGGTAACGCCTCACCTGACGCCCCCCCCCCCAAATAACCACACACCAGGCTGTGTTCAGTGTTTTTGTAGTGACTCCGCCCTCAACGATGGCGGTTGGCTGTCTGCAGCACAGCTGACGCCACAGCAGCAAGTCTTAAGAGGGTTAAAGATGTTCAGGTGCATTGTGGGAAGTGTAGGCTGCTCACTCTGTGATGGTTGCAGGACCAGAAGATGTTGGAGACGGCGCACAGGCTCATGTACCCGTCTGCAGAGGGAGGGGGGGCTGCTGCTGCCATGGTAACCACACATACACAAACACACACACAGTACAACCATGACTCTGCCTCCTGATCCATTGAGCTCCTCCCCCTGCAGGAGGCGGAGTCGACCTCAGGAAGACACCTGAGGAAACGAGGACGAGAAGGAGATGGCGAGGAGCAACATCCTGCCAAACGGAGCCAAGACCCGCCCTCTTCCTCTGTGTAGTCACATGTCTCTGCTGCTGAACCTGGTGTAAATAAAGTTTTCTAATAAAGATTTTTACATTTTTGCTGAGTCTCTTTAATGTGCTCGTTTGAACACGCCTACAGCGCCGCAGCTCCTCCTCCAGCCTGCGGGGGGCGCTCAGTCACAGACACTCAAGGGGCAAAGTACAAGCAGCTTTTTTTATTTTCATTTCAAAGCTCATTTCCTGTTAAAGTGCTTCAGCTGATTCAAACATTGAACTCCAACATTGATTCATCGATATTTATTGATTCTGTCATCGATCAGAGTCCAGGAACTCTGTGATGGCTCGAAGGCCTCTGAGGTTTTTAAAGCAGAGAAATCAAAGTGAAATTGAGCCACTCCTTCATCCTCCTCACACCCTCGACTGACTCCTCCCCCTCATGCAGATGTCACAGACGGGCTCGGCGGCGGTCTCTGAGGGCATACAGGACGCTGTGAGCTTCGTCAAATGCCTCACCGACGGCCGACTGGACTCGACTCCTCCACCGCTGCAGCTGAGGACGCTCCTTCAGGACGTCTCTGCCCCCGCCCAGAGGCTGCAAGGAGACACACTGAGCATGCTCAGAACCATACAGACACAAACACAGGGTACGTTCAGAGTGCCCGCTCCTCTCGGGAGCGTTTCTAATCACAGCTGTCAGTCCTCAGAGTAAGGAAAGGAGCTTCAGTGCTTCCTTTAGCAGAGGAGACAGTGGAGCATCCTTCATGAGAAGAGAAGCAATAATCTGAACTCAGTCTGTGAAGGTTCTCAGACATCCAGCTCATTGTAGTCTGAGGAGCTCAGAAAGAAAAGCTTTGGGACTTAATCAGAGAAGCTTCTTCAGTTCTAAGAACAACAACTGGAGAGTCCCTAAGAGGGTCGTGGACCCCCTATTGATCCTCTTCCTCATCACAAGAGTATCATGTCTGTAACTGCTCGCTGGGGCAGGGACAAGTTAAAAAGTGCAACACAAACAGACATGCTCTGCTTTTAAAGTAAAAGCTGCACTTTTGTTGGCAGCAGTGCAGAATTACAACTTTTACTTTGAAGGGGAAGCTTCTCCATTTCCTGTTTGTGTCTCAGTTTCACTGCAGCTGTTTGGAGACGAGCTCTCTGAACATACCCAAAGAGACAAAAGGCTTCTCTGAGGGGGGCGGGGCTTGAGCATCCAGAAACTGACCTGCGTGAGCTCGCACGTCGCGAGCAGGTCGGCCACAGTGATGTCATCACCGCAGAGGAAAGGCTGGCGGCGAAGAAACATGGACTCCAGTTTATCCAGCGTGTCGTCGAGGTCGGAGAGAGCACGATTCAAACGGGCTTCATCCACCGGAGAGCCAGACTGAGCTGGGAGCAGCACCTGAGGTGGGCGGAGACACAAAGCACACCTGAGCTCCTTCATGGCATTACAGCAGCTTTATATTCCTGATGATGTCAGAACAGGTGCGCCGTCATCACAGAACCCCACGCTGCAGTCTCCTGATCAGCTGATTTCAGATATTTGAAGACGTGTTTTACAAAATCAGGATTTTGGCTCCATACCTCCAGGATGAAGACTTTAGCAGCGTGCGGTCGTGTGTTGGTGTGATGCCACGCTGTGTACTCGTCCACTCGGGCTCGTCTCTCTGGTTGCCGTGGATACCAGTGCTCTGGGACATCGTACTTGGTGGTGAGGTACTTCAGGATGGCGTCGCTGCAACACATGACACAACCTGACGTTTACACTGAGCATGTGATTCCGACGTGACCCGTCCTGCCTCACAGGAACACACTTTAAATGAGTGAGCGTGTGTGTGTTTTAATCTCTAAAGTTAATTCAATTCAATTTCAATTTTATTTATATAGCGCCAAATCACAACAAAAGTCGCCTCAAGGCGCTTCATAGACACAGAGAAAAACCCAACAA
>NW_024583008.1:119711-131233 GCF_018398535.1 Haplochromis burtoni
TAGTTTTTAGGTGTGGAGGCAAAGTCGCCCGCTAACATGTGGAGAGAGAAAACAGGTGTTTTTAAAATTCTAATTTTCAGGGTCCCAGGGTCGCTCAGACCCAGGGACCCTGAGCAGTTATGGACTAATATTATAATGTGTGTATTTTGTATTGCTGTCCCTCCTTCTCCCTGCTTGTAGACGTATGTGCATGTAGGGGTGTGTGTGTGGGTGTGGCCCTTGGCCACACCTGAAGACCTTGACACACCTGCAGCTGATCAGGCCGGGAGAGCACGGGATTTATTGTCATGTTTTTCCATCACTGTAAATAAACGCACTGTTTATACACAGAGCACCGCGCCTGGGTCCTCATTCCCCATATCCCCACGGTCTGCCCACGTCACAACAATGACAACAGTTGGAGGTTAAAGTGAGGATTAGCAGGTGAGGGGACACTGTGTAGTGGCTCAGCACACCTTTAACACTAAGCTCTCTTCTTCCTGTCCTCTCCTGTCTTCCTGCATGTCTGAGTGAACTTAGCTCTCTTTCTTTTCTCTCCCTGTCAAATCCAAGCTCTGCTGCACTGTGAGACAAACCGCACACAGACACTTTACTGCCAGTCACGGCCTTTTAAATGTCAAAACAAAAAGTACTCCAGTAAAAGGCTGTAGGTGGCAACAGGTGGTTTGTGTCAGAACGCACTTCCAACTTGATTCTTTAAAAAATATGTGTTTATTTTGTGCTAAATCATAAATCACAAATCAACCCAATGCTTTCTTATGACTTCGATGTCAACAAAAGTTTACTCAATCTGATTCCACAAGTTCAAAAAGTGGTCAGAAAATTGTCATGGTTTTAGGCAAGGATTCAAGCGACACCTTGTAGACCACTCAAACTCCGACCTTTATTGTCTACTTCCTGTTTCAGAAGCCCCTTTCACAATAAAACAGGTTATGCTCAAACAGATTACACCACATCCTCCTTTCGCTGAAAACATCAAACTTACAAGAACATTTAGAACCTTTCATAGAAACTTTTCTTTCTCTTCAACCTTTTTTCCTTTACTTTTAAACCCATGTTTTTCTTTTTTGTTTTGTTTATTTTCACAAGTCCAGTGTTTGTGGTTTTTTGACAACCCTGCCAGCCCATTAAGGATCACTGACATTCTACGCTGAAAATGTTCTGGGGCTGACGCTATTCCAAAGGGAAGTCTGTTAAAGTGGAAGCGCCCAAAGGGTGTAATGAACGTTGTGTAGTGTGCTGACTCTGGTGACAATGGAACCTGCCAGAAGCCTCTGTTTGCGTCTAACTTACCGAAGACTTTTGCTCCCGCCAGGGATCCAAGTGTCTGTTCAACCGAAGGCAGGATGTACTTTTCTCTGCACGCTGCTTCATTGAGGTGGGTGAGGTCAACACAAATACGCACAGAGTCGTTTTTTGTTGGCACTGGGACCATACCTGCACACCATTCTGTTGGTTCTTCAACTCTGCTGATTACTCCCATGGACTCCATTCTTTCCAGTTCCCGTTTCACCTTTCCTAACAAAGGGATGGGGACCCGTCTTGGTGTGGCCAGGGAAAAAGGCACAGCATTGGGTTTCAACTTTATCGTATAAGGTTGTTGCATTAAACCTAATCCCTGACACAGCTTTGGGTAGTTCTCATTCAACACATTCATGTCAATACTGTCAGCTCTACACAAAAGGTTCAGCTTGACACTTGCTGGCCTGCTTAACAGTGCTATGTGCAAATCTTTGATAATGTACACATTTTCCTGTATTCCCTGTTCACCTTTGCAAATTGTTTCTCTGCTCATACCCAACACAACAAGTGGAGTACCACCTGGACCAAACAATGGTCTATCTGGTTTACATAACTCTGTCTCATTTTGGTTTATGCAGTAATACATCTGGGCTGGGATAACAGAGACGTCAGCTCCTGTGTCTATCTTAAATCTAACTTTGTGGTTTCTGATAGTAAGGTCTGCATACCAAGGATCTGAACCTGCGTCTACAGAACCAAGAAACACGGGTGTATCATCACTTTTCTCTGTTTCTATCACATGCACAGATTTAACAGATTTACACACTTTACTGAAGTGTCCTCTTTTACCACATGAGTGACATGTTGCATCTTTTGCTGGGCATTGTCCTTTACCATGCGCAGGGGTTTTCCCACACCTGTAGCATGATCTCCCATTTGGTGTTTTGTCCTTTGTTGTGCATTTACGTTCTCTTCGGGGTTTGAATGTTGAATGCTTTTGTTCCCTGTGCTTCGCTGTCACAGCATCTATTTCCATCTTATTTTCCCTGCTGATGTCTGTCTGTTGTTTTTTTGATGACTTCAGACTGCCGGGCCTGGTTAACTGCTTTCTCCAACGTCAAATCTTTGTCCATTTGAAGTCTCTCCGCTAAGCTGATGTCCCTCAGACCCACGACGAGGCGATCTCTTATTAACTCATCGTGCAGTGCACCATAACTGCAGTTTTCAGCTAAAGCATAAAGTGCGATGACAAACGAGTCAACAGTCTCATTAGCTTGCTGTGTTCTTTGATTAAAGCGGGCTCTCTCATAGATAATGTTTTTCCTGGGAACAAAGTACGTATCCAAAGTGTCTCTTACTGCTTAGTACGGCTGCCTTTGTATGTCCGATAAAGCTTGCCCTCGGAGGATATCATCTGCTTCATCCCCCATGCAGTAGATGAGTGTGTTTACCTGGTTAGTCTCTGAGCTAAGGTGCAGGTTGCTTGCAAGTCGAAATCTTTCAAACCTCCTTATCCCACTTCTTACTGCAATCCCGCTTCTGACACATGGTGTCAGAAGCGGGATTGCAGTAAGAAGTGGGATAAGTGGCAAGGATCTTTACACAGCCTGCACCTGGGGTCTTGCCTGGTGTGATAGCCCCCAGCCTCTATGGATCTTGTACTCAGAGCTTGTTCTTGTGCTGCCATGATTAGTGCCTCTGTGCTGTCTTTCAGTCCAGCTTTGTCCAGCCACTGGTAGGATTTCTGGATATCAGCCACCTCCTCTATCTGCCGGTGGTACATACCGTGCAGGGGTCTGTCCTTCCATGATGGTTCTTGCTCCCCTTCTTTCTCAGGTTTCTGTTGCCTGACATTTTCAGCAAACACACAGTCAGTTATGGCCATCTTCCTGATGTACTTCCATATGCTGTTCCAGTATTGCTCCGTCTCCAGCCTTGGTGGGGCTGGTTTTATATTGTCCCCCTGTCACTGCGAGTACACCTTGGATGGTTCAGTGGAGAACATCTAGTTTATTCTCCTGCCTTCGATCTCTCTGGTGTACCTCTTCAAGGCCAAGGTTGTGAGTCTTTCCATGGCAGTTTCCGAGACCCTTTGTACTTAGGTATCAATCTACAGTGGTGGGAATTGTTTTTGTATATTTGTCACCCTTAGTTGTTTCAGACAAAAAAATGTAAATGTTAGACAAAGATAACACAACTAAACACAATGCAGTTTGGAAATGAAAGTGCTTATTATTAAAGGGAACAAACCCAAGCCTACATGGCTCTGTGTGAAAACTTGATTGTCCCTAAACCTAATAACTGGTTGGGGCACCCTTGGCACCAACACCTGCAATCAAGCGTCTGAGATAAGTAGCAACGAGCCTTTTACAGCTGTGGAGGAACTTCAGCCCACTCATCTTTGGAGAATTGTTGTAATTCAGCCCCACTGGAGGGGTTTCGAGCATGAACTGCTTATTTAAGGTCATGCCACAGCATGTCAATCGGAGTCAGGTCAGGACTTTGAGTAGCCCAAAGTCTCCAGTCCCTGACCATCACACTACCACCACCATATTTTACTGCTGGTATGATGTGCATTTTCTGAAAAGCTGTGGTAGTTTCATGCCAGATGTAATGGGACACACACATCTGTCCCAAAGGTCTTGGGGATCATCCAGATGTTTTCTGGCAAACTGAGACGAGCCTTTATCCTTTAGCTCAGCAGTGGTTTTCTCCATGAACCCTGCCATTCAGGCCATTTTGCCCAGTCTCTTTCTTATGGTGGAGTCATGAACTCTGACCTTAACTTCAGTTCTCTGGATGTTGTTCTGGGGTCTTTTCTTCTTTTTGCTCTTTGGGTAATTTTGGTTGGCGGGCCACTCCTGGGAAGGTTCACCACTGGTCCATGTTTTCACCGTATGTGGATAATGGCTGTCACTGTGGATCACTGGACTCCCACAGCTTTAAAAAGACCAGATAAGAAGTTTGCGTACATAAGATTTTCTGGAGGAGGACAGACATTTGTTTAGAACTCTTAAAGATGTCAAAGAAACTCCTTTAAACAATTACTTTGGTGTTCCTCCACCTCCAAAGAAATGTCAGAAGGAGTCCGAACCGCAAAAGAAGCACGCATTCTCGGAGAAGTGGTTGCAGGAGGTGAGCTGGCTTCAAACAAACAATGAACGCACAGAGATGTGGTGCGGAATATGCTGTGAAAATCCCACTCTCGCAGACAAAAACAGTGCCTTTTATATGGACGCAAACGCAGTTTGCAACTTCTTATCTGGTGCGCGTCTTTTATTTTGACAGCGCGTGCGCACCTGCGGACCACTCATGTGCACCCCTGATTATAACATAAATTAACTGAGGTGTATCACATCTTTGAAAAGCTGAGTTCAATCTCTCTGGCCTGATTACTGCCACACCTGTTCTCAATAAGGGCATCACTTAAATCTTTCTCAACACTTCCTCTAACGTCCAGCAGAGGCAGCAGTGAGTCAGCCCCCGCACACTCTCACGTTAAAATTAACATGTTTAAAGCCTCAGAGACTGTTTTGATAATTTTCCCCTCAGAGCACCTGTACAGGAGACGGATGACTTTAGAACTCACATTAAGGGTTTTAATTTGCATTTTGTGAAGTTTTCTGTGAACGGACAATAGCATGGCGCCGTTGTCCGTTCTCATCAGCACGCTGACGCTCTGGGACTACACAAAGGAAAGGTACGCTCTGTCTCAGTGTGTGAAGATGAGAATCAGAAGTACTCCGTCTTCGCCAACTTGTCTGTCACAGGAAGCAAAGCTGACCTTTGACCTCTATGTACCCCTCACCTGTAATCTGTGGCAAGGTTTAATGATGAGGATTATTCCATTTTGGGAATTCCAAAACTTCTTCCCAGTAACTGTCTGTGCAGTTTTCAAGGAACAGGTCATGTGACCTGCAGCGTGCGTTTGGTCCACCACGGCGTGATGACTCATTTTGGACGCTGTCTGCACATGCCAAGGAGAGACATGCTGTCTGTTGTATTAGCAGCTGCGCAGCTGAGACCGGATGATTTCAGACGTGAGTTCATCCCTAAATTCAGACGGTCAGTGTGAGAATAAAAGCTCAACGTCAGCTCGGTTCAGCCCTCACAGGACGCAGGCCCTGACCTTTGACCCGTGTGTTTCAGTGGATCGTGTCTGACTTGGACCTTCAGACCAAAGACGACATTAAGAAGCTCACAGGTTTGACCTTCACCCTTTCACACCGCTTCACTGATGCTAGCTACACAAAGCGCTTCATATGTGGGCGGGGCTTAGAATTTTCTGTGACTGTCTTCACTATGAGAACTCTGTTTAGGAGGAAGCTCTGTGGATTTGTCGCTGGTCTTCTGGTTTTTGGTTCTGTTTCCGTGTCTGTGGATACGTGGTGACCTTAACCACCTGTCATACGACAGAAAACATCATCACGTTCGCCGCACTGGAAAACCACAAGATCATCAAACTGTGTTCGCCGCAGTCCACAGCCTGACCCTGACTGGTTTAATTCACCTGGAAGACACACAGATACAACTAAACCAGGTCCAGACTGGAAACCAGTTCAGTTAAAGGGCCAATTCAGTAACTCTTTGATCCACAAGAAAAGCCTTAATCTTTCCAAGGACTGGAAGCACTTTAAACCTGCAGATGAAGAGACTTTTATTTTGAAATCGCTTCAGGTTGTCAACTATTTTGGTGAAAAGCTCCAGGCTGTGTTTGTCCTTGACTCTTCATCATGGACTTTTTCCATTTCTGGGGAGCAATCTTCACTTCCTCTCCCCTCCCTTTCATAATAAAAGTCCTCCTGTTGTTCAACAGTAAGTCACTTTGTTCCCTAAAGGCTTTTATTGTTTAAGATTATTATTATTATTATTATTATTGTTATTATTATTGATAGAATCATTTAAAAAAAAATCATGTTTTAATGTTTTACAGGTTTATATTTTTTTTTTGCTTTTTCCATTAACAAACCAGTGTTACTCAAAAACAACAACAGGACTACTTTCTGTCCTAAAACACAATGTGTGTCAGCTCAGACTGACAGGATCACAGTCAGTCTGAGCTGAAAACATCTGGCCTTCTCTGATCAAAGGCTTCAAACAAGTTTCTGTAAGCGATGCAGGTGCAGATGGGGGTCATGACCCTCACCTACACCTGCACATGAACCACTCCCACCACAGTTTAGGCAACAAACAGGTTTTATTTAGCAACTCTGAACAGATGCATAGTTTAAACTTGACATGTTTCATCATCTCAGCTTTAGGACAAACTAGCCAATGTGGGGGCAGAAAAACTACAGAAACCTTCAGATGAAACATGGTGAATTCTCATTTCTTCATTTTCATCTAGAATCATGAACTCTCTGTATTTGAACTTTGAAGAGTTAAATATAATGTTTTTAGCTGAAATACTGTTTGACAGACACTAACAAAAGGAAAAGGGAAAGCTCAAGTTTAAGATCCGGGATGTTTTACACAGAGAAACAGAGCAATACAGATCAGGGTATAATCTGCATAAAGACGGCGCTCCGATAACAGCGTTTAGAACAGAAGAAAAACTTGGACAATTTTTTGTTTTAATAAAAAGTTTGTCTGAGGAGGCGATGTTGGGCTCACTTCCATTCTTTAAATCTATACGTGAAGTCTAATAAAGCAGCTTTGCATGAGTCACAGTTCACACTAGGCATGGTGCAGCCCCTCCCTTCATCCCTTGTCCTAAACAAGCTGATTTAGCTCCTCCCCTTTAAGGTTCTTCTGATTGGACCGTTTCTGGAAGACTCAGGCAGGCCTGTTCTTGTGGAGATTCTGAAAACAAATTGTAAACCTGCTAAACCACAGCAGTGCAAACAGAGACGTGGATGCTGTTAGGGGTTAAGATCAAAGTTCATGTCTTTGATAAATATTGCCCTCATTAGCTGCTTGTTGTGGGACACGATGGCAGCCTTACAGTCGCGGCGTATTTCTGTGAATGCTTCTGTAGGTATTCACCATGCTGACAAACACTTATCGAGCTGATGCCGACTCATCAGGAAAAGAAAAGAGTTTGAAGGAGTCTGAACCTGAGAGGTTTGTTTGCACTTCACGAGTCAGCCTTTCTTATACAATCTGGCATCGTCACACTTTCAGATACATAATCAGCACCTGTTCGAAAGTTTCTGAGATTTGATGAGACAGTCAACACAATCGTTTTGGGAAAACTTCCCCGAAAAGAGAATCTGTAGCGCCATTATAACACCCGAGCTTTAGCTCTGAGGAGCAACCTTCAGCTTTTGTTGTGAACTCTGTTCTCAGTGAACAATGCAAAAACTATGAAGCTTCAAACAGCCGAGGACATTCTTCAAATAAAATTCAACATTAGCAGAATGAAAGTCCAAACTCGGTTTCTGACATGAAAAAAACTTCAACAAAATTTTACTGAAGAATCTGAGATGGTGGCAAGAAAGAAAAGCCCACAGGACGTGGGACTGCAGACACTTCCTGTTTCAGTACCTGTGACTCAAACATTCCTACGAGCCCTCCTCAGGTCCTCCACAGTTGGGACCACATGGCTCCTGCCTCCTGTCAGCAGCACTGAGCTGATGGAAGGCAGAAAAACCCAGCGAAGCTGGACCCGAGTCTGCAGCAGAACCAGTCTGGACCAGGTCAGACCAGAGTCCAGCCCAGCGTGCCGATGGAGATGAGCGTCTGGCAGGTGGCCGAGTCCAGCCACACCGACTCCACCAGGCTGAAGTGCAGGAAGCCAAGTGCAAAGCCGCAACCTACGTCTGACAGGTGGTGTTTCCCCAGCAACACCCGAGACACGCCCACCAGGAAGGCCCACAGGCAGAGTAGGATCCTCAGAGGCACCTGGAGGACAGGAGGCGGACACACCTGGATCAGGTTTGTAAACTGTTCCAGTCTTTGTTATTTGTGAAGCAGCAAGCTACTCACCGCCAGCACCAGGTGGTTCAGCAGAAACTTGGACACCATGACGGCCCGACTGGCGTGGGCTGCTGGGAACGAGTACATATCCATGGCAATGTAGTCAAAAAAGGTTGGCGGGAAATCCCACGGTCCCCGACGTTTGACCAACTTCTGCATCCCAGCAACCGTCATCACATCTAGTATCAGCGCTGCAGATAGACAGGTGAGAGACAGGTGAGACAGGCGAGAGACAGACAGGTGAGACAGCAGAGAGACAGACAGGTGAGAGACAGGTGAGACAGCAGAGAGACAGGCAGGTGAGAGACAGGTGAGACAGGCAGAGAGACAGGTGAGACAGGTGAACAGCAGAGAGACAGCAGGTGAGAGACAGAGAGAGACAGACAGGTGAGAGACAGGTGAGACAGGCAGAGAGACAGACAGGTGAGAGACAGGTGAGACAGCAGAGAGACAGACAGGTGAGAGACAGGTGAGACAGCAGAGAGACAGGCAGGTGAGAGACAGGTGAGACAGGCGAGAGACAGGTGAGACAGTGAGAGACAGACAGGTGAGAGACAGAGGTAGAGACAGAGTGAGAGACAGACAGACGTAGCAGAGAGACACAGGTGTGAGACAGGTGAGACAGCGAGAGACAGGCAGGTGAGAGACAGGTGAGACAGCAGAGAGACAGACAGGTGAGAGACAGGTAGACAGGAGACAGAGACAGGAGAGACAGCGAGAGACAGGTGAGAGACAGGTGAGACAGCAGAGAGACAGGCAGTGAGAGACAGGTGAGACAGGCGAGAGACAGACAGGTGAGAGACAGGTGAGACAGCAGAGAGACAGACAGGTTGAGAGACAGGTGAGACAGCAGAGAGACAGGCAGGTGAGAGACAGGTGAGACAGGCGAGAGACAGACAGGTGAGAGACAGGTGAGACAGCAGAGAGACAGGCAGGTGAGAGACAGGTGAGACAGCAGAGAGACAGAGAGCAGGTGAGAGACAGGTGAGACAGCAGAGAGACAGGCAGGTGAGAGACAGGTGAGACAGGCAGGTGAGAGACAGGTGAGAGACGAGAGACAGACAGGTGAGAGAGGCGAGAGACAGACAGGTGAGAGACAGGTGAGACAGCAGAGAGACAGACAGGTGAGAGACAGGTGAGACAGCAGAGAGACAGACAGGTGAGAGACAGGTGAGACAGCAGAGAGACAGACAGGTGAGACAGCAGAGAGACAGACAGGTGAGAGACAGGTGAGACAGCAGAGAGACAGGCAGGTGAGAGACAGGTGAGACAGGCGAGAGACAGACAGGTGAGAGACAGGTGAGAGACAACAGAGAGAGGCGAGAGACAGGTGAGAGACAGACAGGTGAGAGACAGGTGAGACAGCAGAGAGACAGACAGGTGAGAGACAGGTGAGACAGCAGAGAGACAGACAGTTAAGACAGCAGAGAGACAGACAGTTAAGACAGCAGAGAGACAGCCAGGTGAGAGACAGGTGAGAGACAGGTGAGACAGCAGAGAGACAGACAGGTGTCTGACCCAGCAACAGGTTGACAAGCACTTCCTGTCCAGCCAGCGTGCTGCTCCTCCACAGGCAGATTAGGGTGCCACAGATCCAGGGGAGGGCGTGGCCAGTGAGGGCCAGCAAGGTGATCATGGGGCGGAGCGGGGCCCCGGAGCCGCGGGCTCCCACGCAGACCCCTAGACGCTTTGAGAGACTGATGTCAATGGCGAGCAGAGAGCTGATGGCGATACCTTTGAAAGACGGGTTAAGCTGCATGCAGTCCTGCTCCGGCCAGCGGGAGGCATCCTTCGCACCGCCGCTGTCAGCAGTTGGACCGCTCTCGGAGGACTCTCTGGCCCCCCTGAGGACAAGACCAGACTCCATTAGAAAAACCCACATTTTATGTGGGTAAACAGACTGTTGCATGAACACAACTACACTTCCCATCATGCTTTTCTTTACAGGTGCTCAGACTGGCCCAGTGAAGGAGCATCAGCGAACACTGAGATCACCACCTAAAATCTGATTCTCAGGCAGCTTCCTCTCTGCATGTTAATGCTGAGGGAGAGGAGCTCCCACAGTCTGAGGAGGAGGTCACAGACTGAGCTCTGAACTCCTTAAAAATAACTCTGCTCTTCTCAGGTGTCGGGTTTCAGAAGGTTTTATTAAAGCACCGTTACGTTTAAAGGTCACATTCTGATTTTGCATTATTGAATTTAACTGAAGATGATCCAGGATCAGGTCACAGAAAAAGTTTGAGCACCTAAATGAAACTCTGGTCTCGGTCCAGGTCCCGAGTCTGTGGGCGGAGCTTGTTTGTCTTACCTCCCCCCTGTGCTGTCCTGCTGACTCTGCTGTCTGAACACAGGTCTCCTCGGACCTCCGCCCCCCCGTCCCTCCCCCACCGCCTGTTCCCGGCGGGATGGCTGGTTCAGGGACAGAAACTCGGGCCGGTTCAGGACATTGTTGCGGTCTCTGGCCCGGAATTGGGCCTGGCTGCCGGGCATGGTGGTGCAGCGGTGGAGGACGTGCTGGGCCGGGTCTGACTCTGTGGGATCAGCTATTAATAGACCTGCTGGCCTTCTTCTTCTGCTCTCAGCTGTTATTGTGTGTGTGTGTGTGTGTGGGGAGGGTGTTAAAGGGATACTCTGTCTATTTTACTGCGTCTCACCAAAGGTATGTGGACACTTGAATCATAATGGGGGTGGCAGGTCAAAGGTCAAAAGTAAATAGACATGAGGCTGTAGCTGTCCCAAAACGTCGGCTGCGTCCTCCAGAGGCCGCATTTGTAGACGATTACGTCACAGCGACGCGACGAAGGCTGTCCCAATTCATAGACTCCTCTGAATGCAGCCGAGAAATGCGTCCTCCTTTTCCCCAGATTTGATAGCGCAGAATTCATAGCGCAGCCCAGGCAATTCCAGTTTCCAACAATGGCGGCCGCTACTAAGTTTTAATATTACTCTTACTAATTCAAAGTAGCTCACAATTGCTATTGCGCCATCCAATGGACACAATTGGAACAGCAGTTTCTTTATTGAAAAATTGCTGCTCATTTTTATACTTTACAAAATCATCTCACGGGCCGGATTAGGCCCGCAAATGGGTTTAATCCGGCCCGCGGGCCGTCTGTTTTACACCCCTGCTGTAGATGCTAGGATATTGTTTCTTGATAATGTTAATCTCCCTATACCATCGGAGGAAAGTCGATTAGATCTTTGCAGTCCCATTAGGGCGCAGGAAATCTTAGATGCAATCAAATCCTTACAGAGTGGAAAAGCTCCAGGCCCTGATGGGTTTGGGCCAGAGTTTTACAAAAAAATGGCCAAACACATGGTGGGTCCTTTATTAAAAATGTATGTAGAATCTCTTGAGAGGG